>NC_091394.1:3328000-3628000 GCF_032191515.1 Phaenicophaeus curvirostris | reverse complement strand
TTTTAACTTTTTCCCTGACAGTACTCTTCTAGGACACAGCGTTTTCTTTGAAATTATGGCTATGTGCTGTATGGGAGTATTAGGAGGGATGAACTTTTAGGAAGCAGGTGTGAAAACTAACTCAGTTCCTCTGACTGAGTTAATGGCCATCTGTTTCTTCACTATGTGCAGAAAAGATTGTGCAAGAATCCTCTGTTAAGCAGTGGTGGAGGAGACTAGCAATTTTTCTTTTCCACGCTAATTATTCAAAATTTTTATGATTAAAAGGAAGAGAACTGAAAATAATTTAAATGAAATGCCAATAAACTGAAACTATTTTCTTATTATTAGTTATTTCTTATATTTCTTATTTCTTATATTTCTTATATTTCTTATTATCAGTTTTCTTATTATTAGTTGCCTATTTTCAGCCTTTTCTTTCACATGAGTATATAGAGAGGCTCATTCTGTTGTTTTCATCAAAAAAATTTTGTTCTCATCAACAAATTCTGTTTCCTCAAAGAGATGAGAGCTTTGTTTATCTGCTTGCTTCTTAATTATTCTTTATTATGAAAATACTTCACTTTCAATAACTTCCTCTCCTTCATAATTAGATTATCTCTTGGATTACACTGGAGTTTTCCTTTGAGGATTTATTTTTATTTAATTTCCTTTTATAATTAAAGATGTCTATGTTGTATTGCACAGCTGAAATCTTTACTGAAGGGTAGCTGGTACCTGGGGTGTGGGAATGTTTTGAGAAAGTTTTGGTTACGTTTTTGTGATTTAATTTAGCAATTTCAACACATTCATCTTATTGTTTTTTACCACATCTGAAATATCTACCTATGCATTTAGGTTCTAAAATAATATTCTTATTGAGGATGCTCTCTGTGTTACAAACAGAAAGACAGTAAATAAGAAGTAATTTTTTTTGAGACACAAAGAAATGAAGTTAATACTTTGTGCTTGTAAATCCAACAAAGAAGTATATTTTCCACAAATATATGACAGTTACAGTTCACACATGACAAATGAAAAAAAGTGATTAAATGTGCTGGGTAAAAGCTATACCAATTTATTGTGCTCTTTTGAGTAAATTTAAGATTAATTAGTTCTGTGTTGGTTTATTCAAATAAATTTTCAGTCCACTTTCAATTAAATGATGAGAATAGAATGTAGTGTTTGATTTTCTCGTAAGTCATTAGTGGCATGCATCTAAAACTATGATTTTAAATCTAAAGGTTCAATACAGATTGTGGTGTTGTTACAGTTGTGATGATATTTTAAGATCCTTCATTTTAAATACACAAGGTATTACTTGAGTCTAGTATTTGCTTAACAGAATACTTCTGAATAAACAAATGGGGAATTAGAGAAGTATTTTTGAAAGAATAAAGTTAGTTGAGATAATCAGTACCAAAACGAGATGGTCTAAGATTGCCAGGGCTCTTCATGTATATCTGTTCTTTCAATATTTATTTATTTGTTTGGTTGTTTGTTTATTCATTCATTCATTCATTCATTCAAATATGTCACACTATTTCCTGAAACAGCATGTTGATAGGGTAACGTGTCACACTATTTGTAGATATTTGTTCAAAGTGAGATCAAGGGAATTTATTTGTACCTCAGCTAAGAATTCTTAACATCCCACTTACTGTTTCTATATGGATCCTCAATACAGACTAGAGACTTAGATGTCAGTAGATTTTTTTTTTTTTGCGGCAAAGTGTTCTTCTCTGTCAGTCCCAAAATACCTCAAATCAAACCGAATCAAACAAAAAACTACAAAGGAAAAAGACTTGTGTTGCCTAAGATGGGTGAATTCAATTTTTGTCACAAATACAAAATACAACAAAGAAAGCATCCTCTCCCTGCCTCCCACAATTGCTGCAAGAGACCCTAGAAAGTCAGGAATACTTTTTTTCATGAAAGAATCTGCACTATGGCAGATTCAATTGGAAATATTTTAGAGGTATTACTGAGAACTGCTGCCATGAAATCTAATTATTAGTAATCAGGACTGTTAACCTTGTTTCACACGTTCACAGCTTTTAGAGTCATGCAGCACATGTTCAGATCAAAATGAATATAGATTTTATTTGCATTCACATGGCCAAATGTGAACAGGAAACAAAAAAAAAACCAGACATTTTCTTATTGGACTAGCATGATATATTTAGGAAATACACAAAACTTGCAAGTTTTCACTTGATTTCTGATGAATCCAGAGAAGTATATATACCTTCATCACTAATCTTGAGGAACCATATTTTATTTTATCTTTTTATTTTCTCCCAGATATGCAATGTTAGATATGATATAAGATAAAAGAGCTGCCAAGGAAGACCTAGTTCTAGGATGTCCCACTGAACTGATTAATCTTTGCTGAGTAACCCCCATGAAAATCTGTTTTAATCTATGAATATAGCTGAGTGCAGTGTATGGTTTGTTGTCGTTGTCGTCTTGTTTGGGTTTTCTAATAAGATGGAAAATCACAACTTTTCTTTATTCAAGCACTATGTGTTGCATCATTTATGGCTTCTATTCCACAATTATACAAAGTTATATGCAAAAAATAAACATGAAGGAAATTAGTAAAAATGAAGGCCTGGGGTTTGTTTATAGTTTTTGGGCCACTTAGTCACCAACACTTCTCATGTCTGCAGACTGGTTTGGTAATAGCATATTTCATTTTTATGGTAGAGTCTTAATTTCTCTCCCTATCTTTTATCTGTAATTCCTCTGTATAGCTTGAGACATCTGTGACTAGTCATATTAATCACTGCTATTGCAGAGAAAGTGTTTGGTTTTTTCCAGATTGTCAAGAAAAAGAAGATTTAACTATGTTAAGATATCTAGGATGTAATACTATCTAAATTTTTACTATATAATAGAAACAAAAATTATGAACAACAAAAAACACAACTACTATCATTTCTGTGGCATTATTGCCCCTATTTTAGACATATTAGACACCAATTTAATTTTATTCTCAATTAATTCTCAATATCCAAATTTGAGTCAAATTAATACCATTATTTTTTCCTGTAATGTAATGTGTGGAATACTTTAAACACTTTAAAGTTTAGTTTTCTAAACACAAAGTAAGCTCATGTGCTTGACATGCAGCAGAGATGAAGGCTGAGGGTAATGAGAACAATCCTCACACCTCTGGCACAGGAAATGCGATGCTTGTGAGCTAGAAGAACTAGGAACTAGAGGAAAAATACCACCATTTACCTGCCCTGAGCTTTTGTTCTTCCCTTGCTGCCTGCTATATATCCTGGAAATGGGATACTGGGCTTGATGCATCATTGTCTGAGCCAGTAACATCATCCACACCTATATATACACAATATAAGTACCATTTGAATCCTTAATAGGATTGTCTTAGGATAATTTGTGAATAATGATACAAACTGCTTAAATTAATGCAATGAATAGAATCACAGAATCATTAGGTTGGAAAAGACCTCCAGGATCATCAAGTCCGACCATTTCTATCAGCCACTAAACCATGTCCCTCAGCACCTCATCCACTCCTCTTTTAAACACCTCCAGGGAAGGTGACTCAACCCCCTCCCTGGGCAGCCTCTGCCAGTGCCCAATGACCCTTTCTGGGAAAATTTTTCTATTGTGCCAATGAATATACAATCACACATATGACTTCAGCCTTCACTTTGAGTAGTTTGTGTAAATCCCAAAGGAAAGTTCAGATCTTTCGATCTGCAGTAATACTGTTTGTTACATCCTAAAGCATTGTGGCTTAGGTGCAGCTTCCTAGAAAAAAGTGGTTTTGTGCAACACAGCATGAGCCGCGGCGCTTCTCCTTTTTTATTAATAACCTAAACATATTAAACCCAGTGGGGCTGATGAAAGAATGTTAATTAAAGTTAGCACCTTCTGCTATGTAGCACACGTTTCCTGGACAGGATGATGGCAGGGATGTGGAGATATGAAACAATGGGCAAAAATTAGCAATATTAATTTCTGAAGGAAGTAAGCACGTGTTTCTGAGGATTAATGACGAGAACCACTGTTTCTTAACAGAGAAAATGTACTAGTAATGATAGAAAATTGCATAGGATCTTGAAATACGTATCATCTTTTCCTGATTAAAAACCTTAATATGATAGTGTACAAACACTTCTGGAAGAAACTTTACACAATATTGAATATCGATGAATATCGTAGCAAAAGGCGGAAGAATTAGAATGATTCTCAATTTTGCCTTTCAACCTGAATATGTCTTATCTTCTGCTTTTTTTTTTTTTCTGGATTTTTCTAAGCTCATATCACTTTCCTTCTTTCAGATATATCGTTAAAGTTGTCCACTCTTTCCAGAAAATGGGCAGAAAGTTTTTGTCATCTCTCATATTAGCTGCTTTCCTTTTTCTCTGTGTTCATGGTAGACAGCTTTACCCTCAAGTGTGCCTTTGTTTTCATATATTGATGCATCCCCCCCTTTTCTCATTATTTCTTCTGTATTTCTGAAATATCCTCTTACAAAATATATGACCATTCTTTTTCTCAAGAGCTGCTGTAACATTTTTCCTTCCTTTTCAATCAGACCTCCACTAGCTAAAAGCAATTTCCTTGTTCCTGTAGTCCAAATAAGGTGGGGAAAATGCCTTGTACATAAAATAATGTTAATGGACCTGTAACACAAGCAACAGTGACAGCAATATATGCCCTTTCCTCAGGTGTATTGAATAAAATGAGGTGCAAGGGCTGGTTTTCTACCTATCAAGTTTTAATACAGCCTGGGGCTCTCATGGTTCTCACGGTTACTTCAGAGAATCATATGTTTTAAGAGAAGCACTTCAGTAATCTACCTATATCAACTTCTCATTTAAAATAAACTGTCCAGTTGCATTGTAGTTACCCCTAAGAACTTACACGTGACTAATCGTGTCTTTGAGAAGGAAGCCTGTCTGCATTTGAAAAGCTCAGGAATTCTAACATCCCCCACTTTTTCTTGGTAACTTGTTCAAGTAGAACCTTCAATTGGGAAATACTGTGAAATTATTGTGAAATATCTTTTAAGCCAGACAGAGGGAATTCCATTTTTGGTTTTGTTTTGATTTTTTTTTTTCTGTTACTCTATTTCTCTCTCCAGAAACTGCAATCAGACAACTGTCTTTGCATCGCCTCCTGTTGAAAATTATTTTTTGATCAGAGAAAAGAAAACAAGATCAGGACCACAGCAAATGGATGTCATCAGTCAGACATCTCCAGAGATACGAGGCAAAAGTGCAACAGTTTTTAAGATTTAATTTTTAGCTCAGGTGCCTAGATTTCATCTAAATCACATATGTTATTCTTTAATCTGCAAATGAGAGATAATGTTACTACAAACCTTGGAGGGTAACTATGTGATAAAATCATTAAGCATTGTGAAATGCTAAAACGTAATGAAAAGTCATAAAATTATTCGGGATATTCAGGTTAAAGGCTAGAGTTCTGAGTTTTCATTTTATTTCTTGGAGTATCTCATATTTCCTCTGGAATTTTTGGCCTGTTTATTAAATTACTCAGGGCTTCAGGATTTCTGTTTCAAAAAGGAATTCACTGTTGTCTATTCAGAAGAGTAGTATTATTTTTTTATGGTTTGAAAATTATACTGAAATCCTTAAATGGAAATAACACTAATAAACACAGAACTTATTTACTATCTCCTCAATGAGAATATGTATATATTGGATGTTTCAAAGGCATCAAACCACTGGATAGACCAAAGTATCTGTCACGGAAAAAAGGTTCCCTGCAGCTGGAGACATGCAAACCTGTATTTGCAAGTTTGGAGTGCTGTTCTAGCAACTTTTTGATCTAACTGAAGATTCTATTTAGGTCCTCCTGTTTCACTTTCTAGATTGAAATTCTAGACAACCCCCTGACCTTACTGCCACTTTTTTTATAGGTTGGTTTTTTTGAGAGAATAGTTGCAGAACACAAAGGAAAATAACAGGAAAATTATAAGTCCTCATATTCCACAAAATTTCCAAAAAGAAAGAAAAATCTTGTCATAAAAAATATTTCAAAACACTGTGGGGGGTAATTAAATATAAAAAGAGTAACCCCACAGCATTTTAAATATTCTACAAAGAAATATTCTGACAGATAAAGCTATATAATCAGAGAAAAACTACACACCATGTGAAAGTTTATCAAATAAATCATATCAGAAACAGTGTGATTATTCATAAAAGGATGCAACAACTGGCTGGTTATCATCAAGGAAAAGCTTCCATATTTTCAGTAGAATAATCTTCTTTCTTAGAATGAGATAATAGAAACCTCTCACATTATCATCATCATCATTAAGTCCTTAGATAACTTTAATTTTGCAGGAAACAAAAAAAAGAAATTTGAAAGCATAAGCACAGCTCAGGATCACACAATCTTTCTGCAAAATGTTCCACTCCTGACAGGGGCTGGATCATAATAAACTGATGGGGACAAGGATTTTCCTGCCACTTCTGTGAGGTGAAAGCATGCAGTGGACAGGTAGGTAAAAGGCAAGAAGTCTTTCAAGAAGACTGAGGGGCTTGGCTGCTTGCTTTTTTTTGCTCTTACTACTTGTGATCAAGTTGAGGATCTGGGTGGAGTTGGTTTCTAGCTTTCAGAAGAAGGAGCTACGAACGAACATTAAACTTTATACAGAGTCTTCTAGACTAGAAGAAATTCTGGGAGTTTTTCTTAGTGCAGACTGATATTATGTGCCCATGACACAAACTCTGTGTCGCACTTTACCAAGACTGCTTTAATATCAGTGGAAATGAGGAACTGGGTCTGAGCGTTTAAATCCCTGTGCTTATCATTGTCTCAGGGTGTATCACTCAAGCTTTTGTCAACAAATTTCTATTTGAATTTGAAATAGACTGTCACTGTAATTACCTCTGTGTTTGTATAACACCCACCATGGCTAGAGCCCAATTCTCAGCAAGATGTGGGAGTTAACAAAACATGAATAATGAATGCATATCAGAAAGATCATAGTGTTAAGTTAGAATCAAAAAAAAAGCCTCCCCTTTCCTATGAAAACTTTTCCATTTCCTGTTTGTTCAGAGAAGAGACTAAGCTTATATTTTAGTCTGGCTGAAGGATTCAAAGTGATTTAGAAGAGATTTGCTTTAAAGCAAGCAGGCAGTGTCTATATTACGAGTTCTGTATTTTTTTCCAGCTCCTTTCCTGCACAGCACATACTCATCAATCATATTGGGAAGCTGACTTATATTCTCCACACTTTACCGCTAACTGGATTACAGAGCTGAAAATCTTACTCAAAGTTTAAAATGTGATAAAAGTAATCAAATTGTTCTAGTCAAATTCTAACTGTGGTGAATAGATGGCACTAATTACTTTTTCTTATTATGCTAGTCTACTCCATATTTATTCATGAAGAAGTACCATATAGCCCACTAAGGGGACTGCAGCAGTATGTAATATTGGCATATTTGTTTTCTCATTCTTATTTTTCCTCTTCATCAGTATTCTGGAGGTGTGGTTTTAGACTGAAATGTATTGCTATGTGGGACTTTCTCATGTCTTGGTGTAATTACTGCACCCTGCAGACTTCTGAATTTGAACTTATAGGAAAGAACTCGAAGAACTCCAATAAAAAGAAAAAAAAAGAGTGGAAGATTTACTGGGGCAACGCGTTGTCTTCTTTCCTTTAAGTACCATATTTAGAAAAGTGCAAGTAGAATTCATAATGTGGACATCATTGATGTAAATTTGGGTTTAGGATGTTACAGTCATGAAATTATGCAAACCTTAACAAGATTATTTTTTCTTTATGTAGAGTTATCAAGCTAGTAACAATGAAAACTACTAGTTCACAGCCAACAGTATGTGTCTATCTCAGGCACCATTCTGTAAAGAAATTCCATCAAGTCTGTATTTTGTGTGGTCTATGGCTGAAATATTTTTTTGGGTGGGTTGTTGAACAGAGAAGGAAAAAGCATTCTAGCCATTTATTTCATCATTCTGTTTGGAAAGCCTTGCTTTCTTAGGAACAAGCTTCCAGATGAAAATATCTTCAGAAATCATGTTCTTTCTGCACTTGATTTGTTAAAGAAAGACGAGGCTTCTGTGTTTCGGTATCAGCTTTGTTTCCAGACATACATTTTATCTGATGTCTATGCAGTATTGAGAGACATTAAGTGCCTATATTTTGAATGTACTGCTGCAACAGTTTTTCTGCATTTAGGGAGAAAATAGGAAAGGATGACAGAAAATCTTGTGACACCTCTCTTCTCTGCAGAAAAGCAGACAAGATTCCTGCTTATTGCCCCTGAGTGTACTGCCCTTACTCTTAATCTCCCAAGTAAAAAGGAGAGGAAACACAACCTTGTGTAAAGAAGGTTTCATCTAAGCATGTTATTTGTGTAATTTCACTTGCATTGGGCAGAAAGCATAAGTGATTCAGAGAATTTGCACTATGACCTTTCTCCTATGCTTATTTGGAAAGCAGACAGCTTTAGCAGGGAAAGTCATAAAATTCGCAAGGTCAGACTATCAGGTTCATTCAGAGCTTGATTTTCAGATAATAGACTACTGACAGGAGGATAATAAAGCCCAGTGTTTCTCCTTTTTGCCTTTAAAACGAAAAGCTACTCAACACTAATATTTAATGTACAAATACAGAAAATGCTATACTGGAGTCTTTCAGTTAGCTACCGTTAGCCTTTTCAAGGCGACTGCTTATCTCCTGTTTTACATGACTGTCATTTATACTTGCTCTGCCTAATGAACAAGGGAAAATATTGAAGAAATTCAGCTTTCAGATGAAGTCTCATCATTACATTGAAGAAATTGAGCCAGCAAGCAAATTGGTGTTTTAAAATAATTAACCTAAACATTCAAAAAGAAAAGCAAAACTTTGAGCACTACTATATGATTGGGGCCAAATTTTGAGTGATCTTATTCAAGATGCTCTTTTTGTGCTTGTAAATTTTGTAAGGAGTGGCACTTCAAGAAAGAAAGATATATGAGAGTCAATTCTGCTTCAGTAACAACTACAAGTTTGTTACGTGTAGGCTTTGCACCCAGTTAGTACTACAGCAGGGACAAGGCACATATCTTACCAATTTTCTCTTAAGACTTGGCCGCTTACATACAGAAAAATCTGATGATTAACAAACTTTGCTATGGTACTGGTGCATTTTCAAGGTGTCAGAGCCTGATGACGGTGTTGAAAGGGAAAAAAGTATTCATTACAGCTTGGAGAAGATGGAGTAAGACTTTTTGGACAAAACTGAGTGAAAAACTTCCATTACAACTGATGTTTAATTCTCTTCTATACCAACTTTTTCTGCCTGAAGACAAGAACCTGGCCAGGCTGAAACAGATGGACTGGAAAGCACTTTCTCATTCTCCTAAAGGATTCTGAGTGTTGAATCTTGAGCTACCTTTGCTGATAATTGCTCCATGCTAATAAAGACTATTTTAAAGAAAAACATCTTATATTTCTTTACAAACTCAGTGTTGAAACTGTCCAGCTACAGCTGAAATGTAAAATAGTAATTTTTAAATGAATGAGCCAACGACCACTCTTCGTGGCAGACTCTCTGCAGCCAGCTGCTTGCGGGACAGCTCAACGCAACCAATTCACCTTGAGAGTAGTGAGACACTGGGATAGGTTACCAAGGGAGGTTGTGGATGCCCCATCCCTGGAGGTTTTTAAGGCCAGGTTGGATGGGGCCTTGGGTAACCTGGTATAGTAGGACATTCCTGCGCATGGTGGGGGGGTTGGAACTAGATGATCTTTAAGGTCCCTTCCAACCCTAACTATTCTATGATCCTAATTTTCTGTAGGGACAGCTCTCCATGGGGAACTCCTAAACCTGACCTTGACCTCAAACCTAATCCTGACCCTTCCTGTGACTCTAATCCTCTCTCTGTACAGTTGACCCTGTGGAAAGTTGGCTGTGTAGAGTTGCTCTTCAGCGTGTCATCTGCCACTGGGAGTTGTCTCTTTCCATTCCAGAGTAGCTGAAAATAAACTCAAATAATCCTATACAGTCGTTGGTTTGGATTCTAATGTGAATTCTCTTCTGTGTGTGTTTTTTTAAGGGTTGTATACTGTCTGAATGTGGAATGATATCGAGGTTTTATTTTTCTAATACAAAGCAATAGAGAAAAAGCAAAATGATCTCCATCAAAGGATAAATCTACCCATTATTAATAGTAATGTAATGTTAGAAATGGTTGGAAAGTGATTCATGACTCTGACAGTGATAGAAACATTTCATCAAGGAAGGCAGGCAGGGCACTAGAAGAACAGACTTTACCATTGACAAGATGAATGGAAATCTAGTTTTGTCTGCAACGGTAAAGATAGCATTAATTGAAATTAAACTTACTGCTGTACATACATAAGTAGTTTTTAATTGCCTAAAAAATGTTCACAATTTTAGGACTGCATAATGACAGTCTTATTTTAAATAATTCTAGTACAGCTTCTCAGCATGAAGAATTTCTTGAAACTGCAGTTGTTGCTAGTGTCTGGGAAAATACAAAAAATGACAAAGAAAGAGCCATTTAAACAACAAATGTCTTAGAGAATGTTAGTCATACTACTTCAGAGATACTGTCTGACTGCTGGAGCAAGGCTGTTTTCTAAGACTGAGTAATTATTAAACATATGGATCCTCAGCTGAAAAAAACCCAGAGAACTTTTGACATTACCCTAAATATTTTTTGTTGCTCTTGAGGAAACCGTTTAAGATTCAATTTTTTGGTGTCTTATTTCCTCTAAGGGTATATCAACATTTTAAATAGTTGTTGACTGCTATGTGGCAGTGAACTGAATGCTTGATTATTTTTAAGACAAGAACAAGTCTGCATTTGATTTATATATTTATACATTTATACATATATATAACATTAAATAGATACTGTGATTACATCTTTTGTATTGTCACAGTGTATCACTCTCCGTACCTGACAGTACAAACCTTCAATTTTGGGAAATATCACTGAATCTATAAACTAACTGGAGAAAAAAGGAATATGACCCAGATTCTACTTAATTGCTCAGCTCCTATACTCCACAGTGAAAAAATTTGCTGCCACTTGATCCTAAAGCTTTGCTAAGAAAAGGCTACTATCATTTTTTTTCTCATCTCCAGAATAATCTCAGCTTTAACAGATTTATTTCATTTTCTGAATGCATACAGCAATACCAAGGATAATGATATGATGATTATTACACAGTTTGAAGGATCTTGAAATATATTCCATGCTTTAAAAGCTTTTTTTCTTTTTTTTATAAGGAGGAAGGGACACATTAGGAGGATATTAGGATATTATACGTTTGGGTGTTATTATTTAAGCTATCTGGAGATTGTTAAGGTTGGTTAATGTATTTTGTATCTTTAGAAGTATTTCAGTGAATTAACAGTATTTGTATTTGTCACCATGTCCTAACTGTTGTGGATTATTTGATATTGACTTAGAAATTAGATATATCTAGTTCAGTATTTGCTGAATTTTATGATGATGCATTTGTTGAAAGAGAATTTCCTACAAAGACTGTATGTCATTTGTTGGTCACAAATGATATCTTATCTAAAAGCACACTGAGACAGGAAAAATGTGTAGAGTTGTCTGCTCAGTAGTAAACAGCATTTTCTGAATGCGACTTCCTCTTTTGACTTGTATAAACCCAACCAACAATGTCAGAACACATTTGGGCCCTGGAACAAGCTGCCCAGGGAGGGGGTTGAGTCCCCTTCCCTGCAGGGGTTTAAGGGACGGGTGGACGAGGTGCTGAGGGACATGGGTTAGTGTTTGATGGGAATGGCTGGACTCGATGATCCGGTGGGTCTCTTCCAACCTGGTGATTCTATGATTCTATGACTCTATGAACGGATCCCCTTACTCTTCAAAAAATATTAACTTTATATAAAATCATATGGATTGCTGGAGGTTCCAATATCTGGTAAAAAGTTAGATAAGGAGTATCTGTGTGAAAGATACTTTGCACTGAGAGATTCAATACAGAATGTCTACAAGTTTCATAGCTTCATTTTAGATTGTAGACTAATGACCATTTTAAGTCATACTGTTACAAATTTCTTAAAACATTTAATCTTCTCCCTCTTTATGATTATCTAAATGCAGAAAGAAAATAAATATGTTTTCCTAAGGAAAATGGTTTTGCAGAAATTTTAAACATACTTTTACTGTCATGTTGGAAATTAAAATGAAAAATAATTTCACTATAAGTGACTTCATAAATGACCACATTAGTACAATGTACTATATTGATTATAGTATGTGTTATACTTATGAAAAGTATTTAATTTTAATATTTATAAAATAAGAACTACTTGAATAGTACAAGCGCAGCTTATAATAATACAATTAGTTGTGTGCTACAGAACCTAGTATTTTCCTAAAGGAATCTAACAAATTAAACTCTTTATGTGATTCAGAGAACATGGTCTCTCTGCCAGTACCATAAACTTCAAAAGGAAAAATTTGAACCTGCTCAAACATCTTGAATAGCAAGTAGCCAGAGTTGAAACAAGAATCCACTAACCTAAAGAGAAGAAAGGGGTCTACATTTCTCTCTCAGGCAGGTTGCTCACCAGCTGCAGGTTCTCCTTTGTCATAGTGCTCTACTGGGTGCTACATTTGACCCCAATACTTCTAACGGGTCAGGAACAGGTAAGGTCAGCTCTGCTGCCTACTAAAATAATTACAAAACTTGTAAGTATCTGTAGTCTGAAATGTCATGAAAATGTATTGGACAACATAGCTTGCGATAAATTATGTCATTTAATTACAAAAACAAAGCAAAATATCATCAAATTTCATAAGGAATTTCCCCATAGCTTTAAATCTCGGCTCTCTAAAAAAATTAGCTCATAAAAAATTACAATAAATATGATTGTTGTCTGAAGAAGTGAGAAGTTCAAAATTAAAACTACATTCACCACTATGGGTCTACTTTTCATAATGATTTCGTATATATTCATTTTTTTCATATACTTCAGTACCTTCAAGGAAAATTTTAAAAAAAAATGCCTCTTCCTTGAAGATGCTTGTCTGGTTTGTGTCTTTCCATGGAAGAAGCTTTCCACCTTTTTTTTTTATTACTGACAGTGAGAAATATACCACGCATGTCAAACTGATTTCAGAGCTGACTGAGCTTTTAGGAAGACTGTGTTCAAACTTTAATTCAGTTTCCCTCTCCAATTGTAAGAAATAATGCTGGGGGTTTTTCTTCAGCACTGGCTGTCTTCCATTTTCTTGTATCTCCTTGTTTCTGTGTGAAGTATTTGTGGCCCTGCTTGAACTACTGGCCTAAAGGGCTGAGCCCTCTTTGGCTTTAGCTTGTATAACATGTTTGTATGCAGACCTTTTCAGACCAGAAACAAAAAAAAATTATCTAGAAGGATATTGCTCCCTTAAAGAATATGACTAAACAGTAAATAAATCTTTTATATGATTCCTCTTAGCAGAGCAAGCTGTAGTAGGAAGGTTCAGTTTATGTGACTGGGACATTGAGCCTTTAAAAAGAAATGTTGTGACTTCACCATTAGCAGCATTTCTCAGGTCTTTGGTTGGACTCGATGATCCGGTGGGTCTCTTCCATCCTGGTTATTCAATGATTCTATGATTCTGGATTTCTTTCTTAAGATAAATCAGAGAATGCAGTGAAGAAAATCCTCCAGTGCTAGGGAAAGTCTGCAGGAAAATTCGGCGTATGTTTCTTTAAGTCACGAATCTTGACAGACCTTTTTTCCTACAAGGCACCTCTTCTTTTGAGTCTTTTGTTCTGCTGCACAGCTGAGCCAATACGAAGCAAAAATGTCTGTTACAACAGAAAGGAGAATTCTGCTTTACGGATGCTTGCAGGTACCCTTTATTTTGCCCTTCTGCTCAACCTGCAGAGACCTCTCAACAATTTCATTACTTGTACTGGTGAGAGTAAAGTGTTTGGTACCCACTGCTGCTTCTGTTGCCCTCAACGAAGTTAAAGATCACCACTTGATCTTTAGATGCAGTCTGTAACATAATTTTTGTCATCTTTTTATAGCATTCACTAGTCATTAAGTAGATGGCCTACAGGCTAAAATATGTAAATTAGCTAATTATCCAAGTGCTGACATAAAATTTAGTATTAACTCTTGTCTTCTCTGTGGAAGCTATTTGGCACTGATACCTCCAGACCATCAGTGCCTTCATAGAATCATAGAATCATAGAATAACCAGGTTGGAACAGACCCACCGGATCATCGAGTCCAACCATTCCCATCAATCACTAACCCATGTCCCTCAGCACCTCGTCCACCTGTCCCTTAAACCCCTCCAGGGAAGGTGACTCAACCCCCTCCCTGGGCAGCCTCTGCCTGTGCCCAATGACCCTTTCTGTGAAAAATTTTTTCCTAATGTCCAGCCTAAACCTCCCCTGGTGGAGCTTGAGGCCATCCCCTCTTGTCCAGATTTCATAGGACCCGTATGTTTTCCGTCTATCATTGCTGTCATTCTTTGCCACTTTTCTCAACTGGGTCTTTTCAAGATCTGCTTCTGGTATTAACCTTAAGTTATTTATGGTGTTTTTAATGCCCTCTAGTGGTACTTCTTACTTCCATTATGGTGTACTCAACTAGATATGCCAAAACCTTAACATCAAAATGGATCGGCATGGGAGCTTTTGGAAGACATACACTACGGAGCAGCCTGTGCCATCACTGCCAGTTACTACACAGACTACGATAGAGGGGCCACAGCTGCCTACAAAATTTATGCCTAAGTATGCTCAGAAACCCACTTATCTGCCCCTATCCCCTTGCAGATTCTTTCAGTGTAACCTTTACAGGCTGATATACCCCATCTTCCAGTGAGTCCTGTTCACTTATTCATGTGGTAAGCATGGTGTGCCATAGCCTTCTGGCTGATGCTCCTCATATCATCCCTCTCACTCCCAAGAAAAGAAGAGCAAATATGCTACAAATTTCATATAAAGCACATGCTTGCTTCAGGCCACAGCTCCCCAAACTGCCTGTCTACAGGCTCTTAGAGAATCCAAGTATCAAGCACAAGACAGGATTGCTTTATCGTTTCTTTTTCATGGAAATTTTTTCACAGAAAGGGTCATTGGGCACTGGCAGAGGCTGCCCAGGGAGGGGGTTGAGTCACCTTCCCTGGAGGGGTTTAAGGAATGGGTGGATGAGATGCTGAGGGACATGGTTTAGTGATTCATGGGAATGGTTGGACTCGATGATCCAGTGGGTCTGTTCCAACCTAGTTATTCTATGATTCTATGATTCTCCAGGGTTTTTCTGTTTGAACCGGTGCATATGCCACTAATTGTTGGAATGTTACTGTGTAATAGACGAGATGTCTTTGGGTACGTCTCAAGATCTAAGTTGTATTTCTTGTGATTTCCACAGCATTCTCCTGGAGAAACTGGCTTCACATGGCTTGCATGTGTGTACTTTTCACTGGGTAAAAAATATGGCTGGGCCAAAAGAGTTGTGATGAGTGGAGTTAAATCTAGCTGGCATCCAGTCACATGCTGTGTTCCCCAGAGCTCAATACTGGGGACAGTTCTGTTTAAAGTCTTTGTCAGTGATCTGGATGAGGGAATCAAGTGCACCCTCGATAAGTTTGCAGATGACCCCAAAATATGTGGGAGTGTTGGTCTGCTCCAGTGTGGGAAGGCTCTACAAAAGGGTCTGGACATGCTGCATCAATGGACTGAGGCCAACGAGGCTACGTGTCAGGACCTGCGCTTGGGTCACAATGGCTGGAAAGCTGCCTGGCAAGAAAGAATATGAAGATGTTGGTCAATAACCAGATGAATATGAGCCAGAAGAGTGGTGGCCAAGATGGCCAATAGCATCTTGGATTGTATCAGAAATAGCGCAGCCAGCAGGACCAGGGAAGTGATCATCCTCCTCTACTTGACACTGGTGAGGTCACACCTCAAATACTACGTTCAGATTTGGACTCTTGAGGAGCCAAGAAAGGCATTTAGCCACTGGAGCAAGTCCAGAGGACAGCAATTCAGTCCTGGAGGTAGGGTTGACGCATACATATTTCCTTCGTATTTTGACTTCATTAAAAAATGAAATATTAATAAACCTAATTTATTTATTAATTCTTTTTAATCAAATTATGATTAACCTGAAAACAAAAACATGAGAAATAAAACTGTTAACTTTTTTTTATTTTAAAGGAAAGATAAAGCTTCACTCTTTAAAATTTTTCTGAGTGGAACAAACATTTCCTGTTTAATTCAAAATTCTTGCATAATGCTAAGGCCTGAAAGATGCTGACCTGTGAGATTAGGAAAAAAAAGAACAGAAGCAGGGTGGACAAGAAAAAATATTAACATGTAAGGTGGACAGATGTTCACATAAAATGAACAGTTAAATCATTCTGTATGAAATATAGAGGCATTAAGTGCCACATAAAAGAGAGATCAAAGGAAAATTCTGCTGCTAAAATTGAGTAGGCAAATGATGAAATTTCTTTTTTATTAAGATGTGAATTGACGCTTAAGCAGGGCCAAGAGAAGTGATCCTGGAGCGAAAGCAGGTAATTTGCAATTTAAATAATCTATCAATGAATTTAAATGTGAAAGAGATACCAGGGTGTGGAATTCAACAGCTGAAGTTGATAAAAAGGTTAAGTTACTGTTGTGATACATTTTTGGATGCAATAAAACGTATTGGTGAACTTTGTTCATGCCTCTCTGACAATATAAACATAAGCATAAATACAAATATAAATATTTTTCTATTATTCTGAAAGTTTTTTCAGTTCTAAAAGTGAAATATTAATGAACTATAACTTTGTTAAACCGTAAAATAATTTTTAGAAGTAATTTCTGTTAGAAGTCTATTTTTCACTAAAAGTACTGAATTATTAATCACATTGTTTTATAATAATATCAATAGTTGCAGTTTTTAAACCATTACTATAACATTACTTTGTAATTTTAAAATACTTGTCTACATCTTATTGCTTTCTTTAATGTTTGTTGTGTTTGCTATGCAACGTTCTTACAGTTTCTCTTATATCTTCTTTATACAGAAATCTAATCACAGACTGACAGCATAATTGCAAAGTATATGGATGATCTACATTTTGCAACTTTATTAGCTTTTTAATCTCACTAATAAATTTTGGCTGTGTTTATGGGGTAAATCTCACCTAGACAATATTATATTTCCATAGCATAATCACAAAATTTTACATGAAAGACTATGTGGAGATAGTAAACAGCTAAACACTGTTATATGTGCAGGTCAGTAAGTGTTGCTAAGCAAATATAACACAAGGTCTTTTCATAGTAAAACCAGGTAAAATAATGGATACAGGAAACAAAGACTAGTGTTTAAAGATCAGGACTTCAAACTAACATGGCAAAGTAATACTTCAGCTTCATGCTTTCCATAAGTTTGAAGTTTTCACAGAAAAACCAGAACTGGAGTATGAACTTTGTGCAGTTGGTAGTGTTTTATTTCCTGGTATCTGTAGATTAATGAAAGCAGCAAACCTTAGTATGAATAAATAATCCTATGCACTGTTATAGATGATTAATCTGTTCAGGTAAAAGTCACGTCAATATTAAATTAGCAGACATTTATGTGCTTGAAGAAAAAAGTAAGTTTTTCAAAATGTGAAAATAGGCTTTGAGTTCTAGAACAATTTAATTCTAAATAGATCTTCAACATCTGTTAACACTAGAAACTGAGCAAATAAAGGAGGAATTGTCAAACTACTCCTCAAGCAGCTGAGCTTCAAAATAAATGTACAGCTCAGTGATACATGGGACTTATCCTTTTTTTCAGGTTGTAACAACAATAGAAAAATACAGATATATAGTCATGAGTAGTAAGAAATCTTTAGGATCAAGAGTTTAAACCAGGAATTCCAAAATATGACACTGTGTAACAATTAGCTATGATTTGTAAATAACCATTTTAATTAGCTTCAGTACCTGACTAATGAGGAGATACAAGCCTTATAAAGAGATCTCAGGGAACTCACAGAACTACAGACAATTAACTCTAAATCTTCTGAAATGCTAGAAAATGGTCACATTAATAAATATATGGATAAACATGATACAATGGGGAACAGTTAACGTGACTTTTTTAATAAGGAACCTTATTTCACATTCTTTTGTTGTATAAGGAAATCACTTCAGTACATTGGCAAATCTGATAGGGTTGGAAGAGTATGCACACATTTTAAACAAATCAGTTGGAAAAGTCGCTCAGAATGGTTGTTAGAGAAACTGAACTGCCATGAGATTAGAGGGATTATGAAATCACTGTTGTCCAAAAGAGGAAAATCAAAAGACTGGGATTAGCAAAAAATATAGTCAAAATGTTGTGAAGTCCCTGGTGTTGCCTTTATTGTTTACAATGTGTTGTTCCACTATAGAACTACAGAAAGATAAAACTCACTGTTCTACTGAACTGTGAGCATCAGAATTAAAACCAGTATCAGGAAGGATAACTTTGATAACTAACTGCAGAGAATAGCTTCTATATGAGGAGAGATTTTACAAGCAAGTTTATTCAAATTTGGAAACAGGATGACTAAGGACAGTATGATTAAAATATATGAAGGCATGAATGGCAGGAATAGAGCTGTTATTCACTATTCATAATATGAAAGCCAGCAAACACCCAAATAAATTATCAGGCAGAAGTGTAAATTGTCTTTCATATAATACATAATTAAATTGTGTAACCCATTGCTGCAGGATGTTTTGGGTGCCAAATTATCAATCAGTTCAAAAAGCAATTAGCTGAACGAATGGAAGAAAGTTCCATTAAGGCTATTAAATACAACAATGTGGGTACAACTATAAAACCTCATATTTTCAAAAGGAATCTTCATTGAGGGAAGCACCTTACTATGCTTTTTCCTTACCTAACACCTCTGCCTGACCAGTATGAAAGATGAGATACAGGCAACTGCAGATCTTTGTTCTGACCCAGCATAGAATCATAGAATGACCTGAGTTAGAAGGAACTCACAAAAATCATTGAGTCCAACTCCTATCCCTGCACAGGACAACCCTAAAATTCACACCATGTGTCTGAGGGCATTGTCCAAATGCTTCTTGAATATGATCAGGCTTGGCACCATGAGTACTTCCCCAAGGAGCCTGCTCCAGTTCCTCTGTGTGAAGAAGCATTTTCTAATATTCAACCTAAACCTCTCCTGGCACATTTTTCTGCCTTTCCCTCAAGTCTTATCATTGGTCACCAGAGAGAAGAGATCAGCGCCTGCTCCTCTTCCTTTCTTTGTGAGGAAGCAGTGAACTGTGATGAGATTTCCCGTCAGTCTTCTCTTCTCCAAGTTGAACAGACCCATTGACCTCAGCAGCTCCTCATATATACATCCTGCACACAGTACTCGAGGTGGGTCCACACCAGTGCAGAGTAGAGTGAGGTAGTCACCTCTCATAACTGGCTAGAGATTCTAGGGATTACAGAGTAAGGATATTTTATCCTGATCTGGCTATGTCCCTATCCAGCGCACAATATAGATATAATTATCTTGAACATCAGATTTGATTTAAATTCTATAACATTCAATTAAAAATTGCAATAGAGTTTAAGCACAATGAAATAAATTAGTTGCCATAACTCTTTTTATATTGGAGCACCTTTACATGCTTCAGTCTAATTGAAAAGTCAAACACATTACAAAAATAATCTGAGGAGGGCTATTCTTCTACATTTCACATGATACTTCTCTACACAGATGTGACACCTCCTGACCAAAACCAGTGATCCTCATTAGAATCATAGAATCATTTTGTTTGGACAAGACCTTTAAGGTGATCAAGTCCAACTGTAGATCTGACACTGCCGAGTCCACCATTAAATCACACCATGGATCACACCTGCGCATTGTTTAAATACCATCAGGACAGACTGTTCCATTGCTTGACAAGCTTTTCAGAAGAGAAATGTTTCCTAATATCCAACCTAAACCTCCTCTGGTGCAGCTTGAGGCCATTTCCTCTTTTACTATTGCTAATTACTTGCGAAAAGAGACCAACATCCACCTTTCTACAAACTCCATTCAGGTAGTTGTAAAAAGCAATAAAGTTTCCCTTGAGCCTCTTTGATCCAGGATAAACAACCCCAGTTCTCTCAGCCACTTCTCAAGACTTGTGCTCTGGACACTTCACCAGCTTCATTGCCCTTCTCTGGACATGCTCCAGCAGTTCAATGACTTTCTTGTAGTGAGGGGCCCAGAAGTGAACCCATTATTTGAGGTGCAGCCTCACCAGTGTCAAGTACAGGGGGATGATCATTTCCCTGGTTCTGCTGGCCAAATTACTTCTAATATGAGCCAGGATACTATTTGCCTTCTTGGCCAATAGCATATATTGATGGCAAAAATTTTTATTATCTTTTACCTCAGTAGTCAGGTTAAGTTCTAGATGGTCTTGGGCCATTCTGATTTTCTCCCTGCATAACCTCACAATATCCCTGTAGTCTGCCTGGGTTGACTTCTTCTTCTTCCAAAGATTGTAAACTTCCTTTTTTCCTGAGTTCTAGGCAAACCGCCCTGTTCAGCCAGACCAGTCTTCTTCTCCACCAGCTCAACTTCTGGCTCATGGGGACAGCCTGCTCCTGTGTCTTTAAGATTTTCTTCTTGAAGAATGTCCATCCTTTTTGGGGCATGGTTTAGTGTTTGAGGGACATGGTTTAGTGTTTGATAGGAATGGTCGGACTCGATGATCTGGTGGGTCTCTTCCAACCTGGTTATTCTATGATTCTATGATTCTATGATTCTATGATTCTATTCTTTTTGGATTCCCTTGCTCTCCAGGAATACCTCCCAAGGGATTTCATCAACCAGTCTCCTAAGCAGACCCAAGTCTGCCCTCCAGAAATCTAAGGTGGCAGTTCTACTGATCCTCCTCCTCACTGAGAGGAGAGACTTGAAATCTCTATAATTTCATGATCGCTATGCCCAAGACGGCCTCTGACCATAATGTCACCCACAAGTCTTTTTCTGTTTGCAAATAACAAACCCAGCAGGGCACCTTCCCTATTTGGTTCCCTCACCAGCTGTGTCAAGACGTTGTCCTCCACTCCTAGACTATCTCCTCTCCACTGTGTTTTCAGCAGAAAACTGGGAGATTGAAGTAGGGGTAAATACATCCTTTTTGGGGTGTGGATGGGTGGAAGGTGTTTCTTTTTTATGTTATTTTATTTCCATTTAAAAGAAAGGGCTTTGATTACCTTCCTTGTAATCAGGTATTTTTAAGAGCTACAGCTAGCACTGGGAATGTGAAGCTTTGGAGTAGTTTTCTCATTATATTTTCTTTCCTTTTTCAACACAGTGTAGAAAGAAGCCCTTCTCTTTCAGTCCTTTCTTGAATGACCTTTGTCACCAGTCTTCGAACTAAGCTGAAGACTTTCTGTGAGGGTTTCTGCCATTCTTGCACAGAAGTCTCTGATGTAAACACTAAGGAGAAGCTTTAATTGATATGCTTAAAATAATTAGAAAGCCACAGAGCTCAGCAGGGCTGTTTAGGACTAAAGGCTAACAAGGAACCAAATCCCCAGACAACGATGTGATCATTAGGAAAACTCAGAGATAAAACATGACATTTTGGAGAGCTAGGATGCATGTTTCAAAGTATTAAAAAAAAAAAAAAAAGAAAAAATGCAGAAAAATATTCTATGGAAATGAAGCAGATTTTTTGCCTCTGTGAGCATATATGTCCTCTGTTTGAAGTACAGTATTTTAATATTGCTTATGGCTGTGACAGTCTATATAGATACAGTTATTTGAAACATTCTTTTGAAGGTTTCAGATGCAGTTTTTAAAGAACAATACTCTTTTTCTAATACCCAGTTTTTAAATTTTTTTTATGCAGATATGTATTTTTATTTACTCATCGCGATAGAATAATAGTAATTTATTCAGCCGATAACATTAGAATGGTAGGAGCAAATTTGCTACATTTTGGAACAGCTGAAAACTCATTTAGGGTAAAGATCATGTGTAAGTTTCCCATGAGTCATCTCCTTCAAACATGAATATTACAACAGTATGTGCCATTTATGTCACTCATGTTACAAAAGAGGGTCAGGACTTCTCTCCCCAAAACCTTCCAAATTATGCCTAAAATGTGTTGTCTGCTCTAGAGTTTAGAATAAGTACCATTTGGTTTGCAAAGAAATTAATACAAGTTTTAGGAAGGGCATGTGTGTGGTAAAGAGTGAACTGACTGTCTGCAAATACAGCTGGTTTGTCGCGCTTAAGTATAGTAGTTTCAATTATTTCCTCATCCCAGGTAGAAACAAAATAATTCTGCAGACAGTTTGTCTTTTTTGCCATTCTTTGTGTTCTTTTTAACTGATCACAGATAGCTTTATATCCACTATTCTACTGTTATTAATTAAAGAGCAGTGTATTTTCCCTCTAATTTTACTCTAAAGTGCTAATGAGTCTTACTAAAGTCTTAAGATAACAGTGATTACATGTCCAAGACTAGAAGATACACTTCATTGGCTTTTTTTCTTTTCTTACAGATACGAGGATGTACATACCCATTCTAACAACATTAGCTGGACTGTTCATCATGATTCTACCAGTTCATGCACGTGGAGGACAATGTTTCTGTGGCACATTTATAACTGGTGAGATGCATCCAGCACCCTAATTACAGAACATCAGCTGTGGAGCCAAGGCAGGGGCAAAGCAGAACCTGTGGATAAGGCTGTGGGGAGAATAAAACTGGGACACAGGAAAAGGAGTGAGCTGTTTGATTTCCACATAAAAATGCTTCCTTAACTGGTGCTGGAAGTCATATTCCTGTAAAGAATAATGGTCTATCTGCTTTAGTAACAGTCTCCTTTGTTTAGTGAAAGATAGTATAGGAATTTTCTTCTCTCATCTGCCTTTTGCCGCAGCAGCAGTGGTAGCCTCGACTAACCCCTGCTTTTAAGGATGTGCTTTCTGACTTCTAATTCTCTGAAAAGTTATAATTCAATAACCTGGTATTGTTAGAATGGGTGAAATAAGTCCTAATATAATTCTCGCCAGTATTAACTGACGTTATTTTGTTCCTTTATAGAACAGGTAACAAAAGAAAACTTATTTTATAAGAACTCAAGTATCTCCAAAATAACTTTATTGCAAAAAAACTCCCAAACATCTATGTTTTATTTATTTGTTAAGTAGAAAGCTATTATTAGTAGTACTGCTACTCCTATTAGTTGTCTACATCAGATATTTATAAGAAGAAAGAGAAGAGAGAGATGCATAACATTTTGGAGATAAAAAGAGCAAAATTCAAGTCTTTGAATATATTAAAAAATCAGAGTTTAAGTGAAGTATATGGATGAGGATGTGATGAACAGTAGAAATATTTACATCTTAAACCTATACCATGTGAAGTTGAAATAGAAAATAGAAAGTAAAAAGAATCCCAAACCTTGGAAAGAAGGAAGCTGCTCCTAGAATTTATTTGTAAAAAGCAAATAGAAATGTCTAGGTAAAATGTCTGAGTTCTCATTTGGTTTGCTATACTTTTCTGCAGTTTAAGAGGCTTATTGAGAGAGTACTTGAAGAACAGAATCTCAACAAGTACGATATAAAACACTTAGGAAACAACAAGGACATTAGTGTTATCTGACATGGAACAGTATCTCACACGAGTAGTATCTCACATGTCAACAAATGATGTCAAACAATGGAAATTTATTTCTGCCAAAGGTAATAGGTTTTGTAGATAGTGTAAGCATCAGATGTCATTTCAGCTTGATATTAAGTCTAACAATATCATCTTCCATGATATGTTTCTAAATACATACAAAGAAACTACTTTGTGTGTGATGAGGAGCACAATTCTGATTGACAGAGTATTCGTGCTTATTGCTAGTTCAGAGCTGGAAAGGAAGGAGATACTGGACAGGATAACAGAGGTCTCTGTCCTGCTTTCAGTTCTGCTTAGTGTTTCATCAACTGGGGTGATGGAGTGGAAAACCTGCTTGCAAAAGTGGTAGGATGGATTGTAAGGATGTTGGGAGAACAGAACAGGGATCCAAATTTATCTTAAATCACAGAAAATAATTTTAAATAGTTGGATGAAATACAGTAAGATCAACACTTGCTCAGAAAAAATGAAGTGCACAAGTATAGACTTGTGAGCAACTGCTCAGTTTTATGGAAAGGATTAAAGGATAATGAGAAATGTAATCAATCATATAGTTGTAAAATACAGAGGCAACTCTGCAAAGCAGGTGTGGTAATGCTTCTCTCTCCCATTCCTATAAGAATTCAGAGCAATATTGTATCCAGTTTTTTTCACTGATTTTTAGGTGTGATTCAACTGGAGTTAGTCCAGAGCACAACACTGAAAAAAAGAAGCAGTTGTAAGATGAAATCCTGTTAAGAAGCACTCAGCATCTTGGGTCAAAAAGGGAAAGCCCTAGGCAAAAGGATGAAGGGGGAGTAAGTATTCAGGTGCCTAAAGACAAGCTAAAGTACACAAAAGGTACAAAAACGGTTGCTGCAAACAGAAGAGAACTTGTCCATTTGCTATGCCCATAATGCTGCAAGACCAGTGAAATTCTGTAATATAGTGGCGGGAAGGTTACTGTGCTTTCACTAAGGGTTGCTGGTGTGGCAGGGCAGACAAAATATTCAGAGGAATAACATAGATATTGCAGATCCTGCTTTTGAACGTGGATGTAGACCTTTCAAGATCTTCAAATCTCTATTGCAATATGTCTTAGGCTGCTGAATTTTACTAGTTAATTTCAGCTATTCTGTATTCATTTCCTGGAGTACGACATGTGTATATTTAGAGGGAGTACATGGAAGGAGAGGGGTTTTTTTATATGAAGACAGGATTAGAGGCTGGAGTTTTAACAGTGTGATGAAAAATCACAGCTGTAGAAGAGACATCAGCAACAAATGTTTAATGCATATTGAAGGCTATGGTCTCACTACAGTGTTTTGGAAAGCATTTGAACTACGTTGAATGGAAAAAATAAAAGGAAAATAACAAAAATCAATATGTTAACACCTACAGTCTATCTCCACAAAGAGAGCAGCCGCATCTTGCTGTCTGGCAGTGTCTTCTGAATCTGTATTGCTCTTTTTGTCTCAGCTGTCTGGTAACGAAGCAGGTTGTAATATATAGGAGGTTATATGAATGGTGTTTGTATAAAAGACAAAAGAAAGAGTGTTTTCTATGTTTCTCCTTTTGTTTTAGTATATCTGCCTATTTGCACTATCTTATACTTAACCCTTTATCAATACCTCATAAAAATATTGCAAGCAATCATCCTTTTTATCAGGAATTAATAGCATCCTTCTATGTATATACTATTCTCATAAATATGTATGCTGTCTTCTTAGCATTCTAATTTAGTTGAATTTGACAGTAGATATCTGTTGGCACTGTTAATGACTCATTTTCTTTTAAGAGAGGGCTTGTTTGAAGATTGACTTAAATATAATAATTTTGATATTATCTGGACTGAGCACCGCTGAACATAATATTTTGGAGTATCCCGAAGAGGCTTTCACTGTGGATAGATCACTATCCACTGTCAAATGTGGATAGATTTCCTTTTTTTTGACTCCAGAGGAAACTTGAAGTGACCAAGCTCCAAACTTAATAGTTTCTGTCCAGTGTTTAAACGGAATGATTCTAAGTCAGAATAATCTTAGGATTAGGATGGGACACTAAAAAAAGGGGAAAGGACCTTAAAAAAAGTGCTCACACTACAAAAAGATATAAGAAATAAGAGGGCAGTAAAATAGTCCGTGAAAAGAGTTACAATGGCAAGATCTGCTCCATGCAATGCAGGTAGAAATTAGAAACCAGATGTACTTTAAAAATAGGGATGCCTAGTACATAACAGATGAACCATTATTATTTAACAAGTTTTCCTTTTTGCTATCCAAATCAACCATATATCATGTGATCTGAAGCATCATACTACATGCTTTAAACCTGTCAAAAATTTTTTGAATAATCTTGCCTCTGTTAGGCATATCCTGGATTGGAAGACCTAATATATTATTATACAGTGCAGCAGCTCTTGTCAGATCAGGAGATATAATGTAGATACTGAGAAATGAAAAATCATACCCTATCCTTTCTTGTTCCTTTTTTTTTTTTTTTAATGTTAAACCCCCAAACTGATTGAAAATAAAGAAGTAAAAGTGAAAGCAAAGAGAAGTGGAAGGCTAGACATACCTATTAATTTTTGCTGATGATAACTAGACCATGTGTTCTCTTCTGGAGGTTACCAGAGAAGTGAGTATATTTCTGTTTCAACACTGCAACAAGATACAACAGCAGGTGAAACAGAAAAGGACGCAGTGAGAAACATCTAGCTGACTGTGTTTGCTGGGTCTAAACTAATTTATTTTCTGTTAATTCAACTGTACTTTATTATGCAGGTTATTTCCTTCTTTCTTCTCTCCCCATTTTCTGTCTATCCTTTGCACGTGTCAGCTTTTCTTGGTACCTGAAGAGAATCATCCAGAGGAAAGGATCTCCATTGCTCTAATAAAACAACTTAAAACACTGTCTATTCACACAAGCAGAAAAAGAGATGGGTCTTCAGTTGCACTCTGAAGATCCATGTAGCTTAATTGCAAGGTAGACACTAGCTTTGATGGATCTTGTAGAAATATTCTTTAACTGGCTTTCATAGATATAATCAACATCTTAAAACTACTGTTTTAAAAACTCCAGCTGACATAATCTTTTATGGCAAATACATGGAAGAGATGTTTTCTATCTTTTAAATATTTGTATTTTGTTTTTCAGTGTCAGCCTACTGGCTCCGAAGTATTGGTAGTGAATTCGCACAAGAATTTTAAAGAAAATATATACCAGTAAAAGAACAAGATGACACACTGCCATAGGCAGACTTAAAGAGAAAGGAAGATGTATACAAGCTAAGAAACAAGACTTTGTGTTTTAATGACAATAGGACTGATTTATTTGAAGAGAGATGATTGACCTCTAGCTTAACTCCCAGTTGTTTATACAGGCACAGTGTTAACTTCCTAGATCCACAATGGGAGTGTGTTACAAGGATTATAATGCAGATGAGTTGAGGAAAGGTGTTGTGTTGAAGGGACCTTAATGATCATCCAGTTCCAACTCCCCTGCCACAGGCATGGACACCTCCCACTAGATCAGATTGCTCAAAGCCCCATCCACACTGTCCTTGAACACCTCCAGGCCTGGAGCATCTGCAGCTTCTCTGAGAACCTGTTCCAGTGCCTCACCACCCTAACAGAAAATATTTCTTCTTAGTAGAATTAAGCAAAGGAGAATCTGTGAATCTATTAAATGAGACAAATAAAGATGGTGAATAATCATCTGAGCAATTCAATACTTTAAGACTGCAAAAGATACCAAATCACTTTTATAAAGAAGACCAAGTAACCTTGACTGCATATAAAATATGGAAAGACTGAAGGATTCTGGGGACAAAAGAGAAAATTAACCTACCAAGTGATGTGTTTAAATTTTAATAACAACATCTACACTCCAGATATATCAGTAATCTACTATGTTAGGGCAGAAAAAATGCTGAATTAAACTTTCCCACACAATTTTCTACTCATAATCCTCCTAGTTCTTTCTGCTGATTGAATAATATGGTATGAAGAGTAATGATTAATAGTGTGCATGTAATAACACAAGAGGCACTTATGGGTTATCAGCCTAAGCAATAAGGTTACTAGCTTCATCTAAATATAGCTATAAATAGAGCATTAAGGTGAATGTGATTTAAAAATGATACTTGAGGAAGAAAAGAAAGATATTTTAATATTTTAAGAAATGAATTTATAGGCTTTATGATCCTAGACTGGCTAGTGGCTCCTGACTGCGCATCTGTGTTTTCAGTGTTTTACAAAAAGGCAGGCAAAATTATGTTTAGTAAGTCTTTCATAAAAAATACCTCATTAATGTACTAACTATCCTATGCAAAAATGTATCTCTGTGAGAGAGATGCTTTTATTTCTATTTTTAAACAAGGTTGTGGAAAGAACTGCAGTATTTTAAAGCATTTGGATTCCTAATTGTTGATACATAATGACATTTAGTATATGATTCAAAGAAAACGTGGTGTTGATTAAAAGCATATATTTCCCTACGAGCAGAAAACCAGAATATTTTGGAAAAAGCAATACTTGGAGAATTACAGCTGGCAGATTATGAGCCCATTCCAATTCTCATTAAACTAAATGGCCATGGATTGGGCCCAGAATGAAGCTAATCAAAATGAAAGCAAAGTTGATTATAAAGGACTACAGTGATATTTTGGTATTAATTTGTGAGGACAGCATAGACAATTAGACAATAACACTCTGGGAAAAATTAAAAATGTTACAGATTTTGCATATGTGATTTTTAGACTCAAAGCTATAGAGGCTTAATTTATATTCCTTCCAGATTAGACTCCACTGAAAGACATTCTCCTTTATTTTCTGTACAACCCCTTGAATATTTGCTGCTGTGGAATATGTCTTTCGTAAAAATCAAATACAAGGAATTTCTGTTATTATTGAGGGTTCTGTTTTCTTTTGGCTAAACCACCTAAGAGGCTCAAGTTAGTAAGGCTTGACATTTCCAACCAAGGTTTAATTACATTTAATAGAGTAGTTCTTTCTCTTGGTCAAATCCTGGGTTTTATTTGAAGGTCACAATATCTAGCATGACACTTATGTAGATGTCTCCATGTCTGTGTCCCTGTGGTCGCTCTGCAGAGGTGCCTCTGCCTCATAAGGCAACTGGATTCTCCCATATGGCTGATAATTCTACATGGCAACCAGAAACATGCTTGAAGGTCGAACCTACAGCTCAGTTTTCTAGTTATGCTTCTTTTTGACTGTTACTTTTACAGCAGATCTGGTGGGTCTCTTCCAACCTGGTTATTCTATGATTCTATGATTCTATGATTCTATGAAGTGCTGTGAGAGACTTTAAAGTTAGTTGCATGCTCTTAGTTCCTTCTTCCACTGGTTTGACTGGTGAAAAAATATCTGTACTGATTTACATTCAGGTGCTATGTCAGAGGAGAAACGAGCCTATGATTCGTTGAAAACTTTGTCAAGGTATAAAACCTCCATCTTATTGCATGCAGTTGTATTAAACAGAAGACTAAATGGGTGCCTGGTGCTCATCGTAGCTAAGGAATGTGGGAGAATGTGAATTTCATATGAAAAGGCAATAGAAACAACATTCAAGATTTATTTTTACTTCTTCGTGTAAGCCATCACATTCTCCTTTATCTCTTTTATTTAGCCCATCCAGGCACGTATGAAGTTGGTCCTTCAGCTAATAATCAGCTGATAAATGAAATTAAAACTTAAAAAGTTAAAATATAAATCTGAAAGGTTTTATTCCCTCATGAAAATGAAAAGCAGCATCTGAACTTCCACCTGAGTAGAAGTTCCACCTCTTCAAAGAGATCTGCATCTTACAAGCATTCCATTTTAGCCCTTTAGTTTTCTTAGATGTCAAAAGAGACTTAATAGTATTGGAAGGCATTAGGACAGGCTGTGCTATAAACAATCAGTCTTCTGGGCAAAACACATGAAGTTTAGGCTTCATGATGAAAAGAAGTCGAAACTATGGTTATTTCTGCCAGTCAAAGATGGTTTTGATTACAGTTAATTAAAAGAGAATCATTTGAAACTGTGAATGTACGGGAATACACTTTGTCTCTGACAACTAAACATGAAACAGAAGGGTGTCAGGGAAAATGTTTTCTTAGAATACTCTGAGTTCTTGACAGTTGCTATTAAACTAATTGGCAGCAGGTAAGAGACCCTCCAAAGGTAACTGTTTCCACCTTGATTCAGTAAAAAAAGTTAAGTACCTATTTAAGGGAAAATAGAGGTGTAGTTCCAAACCTATTCAGTAAAATAGGTGAAGTCTCACTCCTTTATGAATTTTCTCTATGGTAAATGTATATATTAAGTCATAGCTTGGCACTGATGCAAGCAACAAACTTTTGTCTAACAGAGAAAAGCTCCTTTAAGCTAGAAATGTTCGGGGTTTTTTTAAATCTATGATGTTTCTTTTTGGATACATCTACCATCCACAATATAGAATATCTGTATCAGTACAGCATTTTAGGTGAGGATTATTTTCCTGTTCTGAGACCTTGTAGATTAAAACTTAAACAAATGGAAATTCCATTTAAAAAAACTGTACAAATTCTGTGAAAGAAATACAGTTTAATGACTTTCCAGTAGTTCTTACTGAGTTCAGTAAGAAAATTGAAATCATTTTCATGACTCTTTCAAAAAGGAATATCTTTAATTGTGATGAGAACATTTGATCCTATAAAGCTTTTCTTAATTAGTCCAATAAAACATATAATCTCTTTTTTTCATTATTTACTGAACTAACATGGTTATTACCATTTTTATTACAAATGTTTATTGATTTTTTCATAAAAGCAGCTTACTGCAAGTTCCTTGCAAGTTAATTTATTGTATCAAATTCACCTAGAAATTAGTTGCCTATTTTACATTTTCAGTGTCATGTAGCTGTTAATGATTCTGATATTAATGAACATGTGTGCATAATTAGTCATCATTTAAGTGGTTCCTACAAATAAATCACTTGAGGTCATGTGAACTGAGACCATGATCAGAGATAAAGCTATTACATTGTGACTAATGCATAGCATTAATGTATTCTAACAATACAGTAAATTTACCTGCCATGGTTTTCTAGTGTTGTATACCTTCCCATAGATTGTATTCATACAGCATTATTTTGAAGCAGTAGGCTATTATCTGTTTTATATACCATGTGTAAAAACATATTGCATAGACTACAGTGCTAAATATATCATAACACCATATGTGAATAAATGTATTTGTGATATACCTAAATCAAAATAGAGGATTTGCGTAACCAACTTGGTCTACTGAACAAACACTGATTGTCTTTGTACTATATCAGGGTCACCCTACAAAATATTCTGGAAAAGTGAGTAAATGCATACAGAATAATAACATTCACCTTCCTCTCCCTTGTGACGGAGTTTTGTCCTGACTATACATAGGTTTCTTTTGCAAGAAGTATAGAAAAGGCAGAGTATCCTTTACATTTGAAAATGATAATCAAGAGGAAAATGTTTGGAAAGGCAGAAGTATTTTGATTAGATGTGGAAAGTTCCAAGTGGGGTTCCCCAGGGCTCAGTGCTGGGTCCAGCCCTGTTCAATGTCTTTATCAATGACCTGGATGAAGGTATCGAGTGCACCCTTAGCAAGTTTGTAGACGACACTAAGCTGGGTGGAAGTGTGGATCTGCTGGAGGGTCGGGAGGCTCCAAAGGGATCTGGACAGGCTGGACCGCTGGGCAGAGTCCAATGGGATGAGGTTTAACAAGGCCAAATGCCGGGTCCTGCACTTGGGGCACAACAACCCTGAGTAGCTCCAGACTAGGAGAAGTCTGGCTGGAAACTGCCTGGAGGAGAGGGACCTGGGGGTGTTGGTTGACAGCGACTGAACATGAGCCAGCAGTGGCCCAGGTGGCCAAGAAGGCCAATGGCATCTTGGCTTGGATCAGAAACGGCGTGACCAGCAGGGCCAGGGAGGTTCTTCTCCCTCTGGACTCGGCACTGGGGAGACCGCTCCTCGAATCCTGTGTTCAGTTCTGGGCCCCTCACCACAAGAAGGATGTTGAGGCTCTGGAGCGAGTCCAGAGAAGAGCGATGAAGATGGTGAGGGGGCTGGAGAACAGGCCTTATGAGGAGTGGCTGAGAGAGCTGGGGGTGTTTAGCCTGGAGAAGAGGAGGCTGAGGGGAGACCTCATTGCTCTCTACAATTGCCTGAAAGGAGGTTGTAGAGAGGAGGGAGCTGGGCTCTTCTCCCAAGTGACAGGGGACAGGACGAGAGGGAATGGCCTCAAGCTTCGCCAGGGGAGGTTTAGGCTGGACATTAGGAAAAAATTTTTCACAGAAAGGGTGATTGGGCACTGGCAGAGGCTGCCCAGGGAGGGGGTTGATTCACCTTCCCTGGAGGTGTTTAAGGCACGGTTGGACGAGGTGCTGAGGGACATGGTTTAGTGTTTGATAGGAATGGTTGGACTCGATGATCCGGTGGGTCTCTTCCAACCTGGTGATTCTATGATTCTATGATTCTGTGAAATAAACTTAAAAGTAACATTTGACCATTGTCAGAAATTAGTGTTATCATTTGAAGTCTCTGAGCTACAGTTGTATCTTATCTTGATGATTAGAAAAAAGATTCAGAGCAACTAATTCAGTTAAGTCAGCTTTCCCTGTCTGACAATTTACAACTGTAATGTCCTGTAAGAGAAAATATAGAAGGCTAAATAAATTATCTAACTTCATGTGCAAATCAAAATCCTCTTTGTAAACTCAAGTTTTAAAAGGTTGCAAAAAGTCTCTGATTTACAGTAAACACCAGATCAATAACTCATAATCAGAAAGTTTTTATATAAAATTCTGAAACTTGCGAACGCCAGGGGAAGGAAAAATGTAAATTTTTTTTTTTAGGCATTTTTAAGATTTTGGTTACCTAGATTATTTCTTCTTTTGCTGGGCACCTGTGAGCACAGCCATCAGCACATCTGAAGTGTGGTCTGGAAGCATTTGGGCTCATGGAAGACCAATGAGGTGCATGCACGTGGGTCAATTTGCGCTTTCAGATTCTAAGGATTTAGAAAAATATTTTTAACCTCACATCCCAAAGCTTATAAATAGCAATGTCCAGAAGTTCAAGATTGCATACAATTCAAACTGAATGTTCAATTTTCAGGTACTTACAATTCTCTTCTTTGGTAAAGAACTGATTAACAAGTCATTTTATAAATTAAGACTTCCTTTGTTCCTCCAGGCTAAATTGACACAAAGACAATTATATGCTTATTGATAGATGCTCTTGAATCAAAGGCTGACGGTTTCCCAAAAGCTAATTTCTGTGCTGACACTGCTGATGTGTGAGGCAAGTCCATCTAAATATAAACATCCATGCAGATGTCTTAGTTAAATATATTCTCCGTGTTTTCCAAGTATGACATTCCTGAGAGTTAGACAGGCATTAGGCATTTCCCTGGTGTCCAGATCTTTTAGCCTGAGTTAACTGGAGTAATTCTCCACTTACTTTTTGCATTTTCTACCTTCTGGTGGTTCAACACTGTGGCTGATGGGCTGGATTTTCACCCTCCTGAGACATAAATGCAGAATCTGTTCATGACTTCAGTTTGTCTACTTGGAATGAGCTCTATATTTCTTTCTCACCTGACCATTGTTACTACATGAACATTTGGTTTCACTACAGAAATCCTTTTTTTCCCACGTTAACAGTTGCTGTTATTGCCCTATGCAAGGCAGGTTGTCTTTCCACGCTGAGTAACACTTGGTAGCAGTTTCTTGAAAGCTGTCCAATATATAATGCTCATAGACATAGTTTTTACTAGTTAATTCGGATTTAGACCAAGGTGATTCTATTTCTAAAGCTTTTTTTTTTTGCATTATGAACCTTAGTAGGTCAGATAAGATTGGTTTTTAAAAGTGCTGCCCAAATGTAAGGTTAGTTCTTTGAAAACCCATTGCTTTACCTCTACCAAGGTTCTAGCTGTACGAAAAATGTGGAAGATGATACCTTTAGAATAAGTAATTTGAGGATTAGATACAAGATATAAAATGTTTTGATTAGGTATCATGTAAGTACAAAATATGTTATTTTGTAACGTTAATTCCAACTGTATTTATTTGCATGCGTATATGCCATTTTCTACTTTCACCGTAGGAAAATACACTTGCTGATATAAATGGGGAATTGAACTCCAGCTGGTTTGTTCCTGGATTTTAGCTGTTCAGACAGAGTTTCCCTCCACAATCATTCTCTGTGAGCCTGTGGCAGTGAGGTGAGGGACTGTAGAGCAAGCAGAATTTTAATGGCTATTCAGAATTAAAGCTAAGTAACATCAAGCAGGCAGGAGCTGCCAGGTCAGCCACATTTCTAAAACAGAACTTGAAAAAGATAAATTCAAAGCAGTGGAATTTAAGCATAGATATATGTGCTGCAATTTGGAAATAATTCAGGAACTGCCATACAGCCCAGATACTGAGATGCCCAATTAACTACTGCTCCAAAAATGATTTAAGATTCAGAGTAAGCACTCAGAAATTGGAGGTTTTTTTTGGTTGTTTACCTGAAACACTCTGGAATATCTAGTCCTTTGTACTTTGCTCCGATATAATGTGAGATTTATATATGTGCTTTTTCACAAATCTTGAAATTTTTTAATGTGTTTGTCTATAGGCATATTTATATGTATAAGTATTATTAGACTTAAGGTTCAGCAGCTGTTTAGTTTTGACTTTTATATCCAGGTCAGAACAGTGTCAAATATTCACACTCTACTGTATGGAAGGTGTTGCTGCCTGACGTTTATTCCTTGCACTTTTGTAGCCTTATATTTGAGTTACGTGTTATTTCCAGAAACTTTTATTTTTCATACATTTTTTTACTTATTGGGAACTATCTCATAGACCTTACACACAGCAACCCTAAAGATACATTCTGAATTAACACTTGCAATGATGCCTGGAAATTGTAGGGTAGAATATGCTAGAATATGCCCTTGTAAGAGGACAGAACCATCAAAGACTTAAAAGATGCTACAATCACAAAGGCACTGCAAATGCCATGGAGCATCGCTGCGCTCTGGTTTATGATTTCTTCACAATTCTCTAGGGCAGTGTTCCTGGCTATTTTGTTCTCTCTTCTTTAGTGGCAGACCCTGTAGTCATCTCTTTCTAATAAAAATCTAATTGAAATCCAGGTAGGTGTCATTAGAATAGATCAGATTAATCCCTTTGAATGCTAGGAAATTAAAATAAATTACAATATTCTTCTTTTTTTTTCATAAAACCTATTTGACCCAGAGTAAGTTTGTGTGATACAAGTGCAGCAAAACCCAGCTATGATATTGGTACCAAAAAGGCCAGGAAATAAACACTCTACTACTCGATTTGGAGTTTTAGAAAGCAAGTTCCCTTTATCAGGCCTGGACATCATGAGGGAGTGATCTCCATCAATCATGTGCAATGAGATAAAAGCTGGTTACAGAATATATTTCCCATGTACATGCATATGTATAATTTTTCCCAGAAATCTCATGCATATTATATTACTTCCCAAGGACTAATTTTAATGTTATTATGAACTTCACAACATTCAAACTCTTGCTAATTTGGAGCTGGCTCCAACTCTCTGCCTGACCTTGCATTTGAGATGTGGGATGGCCGTATAAGAAAGTTCATATAAGTTCTACATTTTTTACTCTTTTTCCATAACTTATTTTAAAACAGTACTTTGAAAGGTGGAAGGAATTACATTGGTAAACAAGTTTCTTTTCCATACTTCTATACCAATCACTAAAAATAACCAAAATCTACATGCAAAAATCTGGAATCAGCTTAATTTTGATTAAGTTTAAAATTAAGAGCTCAGGAAAAAATATTTTATAAGGAAACTATTTTTTAAAGCTGTAATAGTGGAAAAGCTTATCAAAGAAATCATAGCAAGCTAATATTTTCAGTAATATATACATATCTCCAGCACGATAGACACAAACATCAGCTGTTAGAATGAGAGCTTTTGAAATACAGTTTTGTGGCATTTCATGAGCAACAGAAAAGATAAATCGTATTTCAACTTTTCCCACTACAGTGTCACTTTCTTTTTTTTCTCAGTCAAAACAATATGTTGCTATCATCAGTAAGTTATGATTTTTTTTGTACTCAGAACTGGTATAAGACTGGTGAATCTGAAAGATCTGGATTACAATTGCAGACTTCACAAATATTTTCAGTAGGTGAAAATAAGTCTCTATGCTCTGTCAAAGGTTAGAATGCTCTTCTCTGAAATTCTATAGAAATATATCAATTTCCTAAATTTAAAAAAGTAAATTGTACTCCACTGGAGTCAATCGAAATTCATTTTAATGAGTTTGAAAGGGTTAACCTATTTTGAGTGTTGAGATAAAGTTTATACATTTTACAAAAAGACTGTTAGCTGTAAATTAGTAAATATTTATACCTGCAAATATAGTTCTAGGAAGCATTTCTATTCAGAGAAGGAATTTAGTATGCTCTTTTGGCTTAAATCTTGAAGTGGTGGAGATAACATTTCTACATTTTTTTCAGAATTTATCATTAGATATAAAAATCTCAAATAGAAATCAATCATAAATTGTCAGTGGTGCAACAGCAGAGGCATGAAATATTTGTTTTTTGATTGCATGCACACATTTGATTAACATAATTTTTCACTGATGTTATTGTGAAAGAAATACCTAATTTGAAATTCTGTAAAGTATAGATTATTGTAAATTCTGTCAAGTGTAGAAAGATTATATTAATAGATTTTGCAGTAGGAACAGTTTTGTATTTTTTGCAGCAAAATCAAATATAACACTTCAGATATATGAGTTCAGATTTTACAGACAGTTGCCTGTAAACATTTTTCCTATATTCTAAATCTAAATACTTGTTTTGAATTGTCTGATTTTTAAACCAGCCTTGCCTGCCAAAAATTAGAAATGTCTTCTGGTTGGACTCACTCTTTTACAACAACTTTATGTTTGTATATACAATGAATAGTGCTGAAAGTGATCTGGGGCATGGAACATTAAGTCCACTCTGATATCTGCTGATGATATAGTCACAGTTACTATTCATTATTTTTGAAAACCTTTTTTTTTTTCCTGTAATTTGAAGCCTGTGTTAATGGATAAGCATAGCAGAGAGATGTGAAAAATGGTTGCTTGTGGATTGCCTTCTGCCCTCTTAGATATTCATACTAGAAATCAAATGCCTTCTTCTTAGCTCATGTTTCAATCTGTTTATTATATAGAAATTCCTTTCCTATTAAATAGGAATTTAGGTTGAGTTCAGTACTACGGTAACTTGAGGAATCAGAGCCAAAATGGACAGGAATACTAACCAGTGCATGCACGGATGCGCAGAAGTCCAGGACCTGTAACATCAAACCGAAGCAAACTTACCAGAGAGCATCATTGAAAACTTTAATCTTTTCCTAATGAAGTTAAAATAAAAAGTTGTCCTTAAAAATAAAATTTAAATATTGAAAACACTAAATTATTAGGAGGACTATAAGAATATGAAAAAGGCCAAATTAAGCAAGTTTTTTTAAAGTCAGCATTTAGGATTTCATGGTTATTTCCTTGAAGCTCATATTAAATTCCTGATCTGCAATGGTTTTGACAGGAATTGCATCAGACAAGACATCTTTCATCTGTTAGTAATTAGGTTAAAGTGATTGGAAGAACTTAGTTTGGGTTCTAGATGAAACGGATAAGATCTTAAATGTTTCCTAATGCAAACTCTACCATTATATGCTGTAGGTCAATCTGATTAAAATATAGTAGTGAATTAAGGAGATGAGCACAATTTTTTAAGGAGCTGTGCTGCTTTCAGGTTTTATATGTGTAAATACACTTTATTTATATCCATCCATGCTCATATTAAATATGAAATATCAAAGTTCATGTAATCCCTAGTTTGCCATTCATTGCAAAGAAAGATGTTTAAGTTCAAATTAGGTTTGCCCCAAATTACACTGTGGGTTGTGAGGAAGGCATTCACAAATTATTTTTCTATACTGTTTCCTTTTGCAATGAGCTGGTTTGTTTGATTGATTTGCTGTTTATAACCCTTCATCTCCCTGGTACAGTACGGTTGTTGGCCTCATTCTCCAGTGTCTTTACTCAGGTGCAAGTTCACAAAGAAGGAGAAAAGAAGGTACCAAATGAAGAAATAACAAAGCTCACCACTTTTACATGTTAAAATCTACTGAGAAAGTTCTTAAACAATATCTGTTCTTGTCACAAGGCCATTGTGGCCAGTAAAACTAAGATATTTGCCAAAGTTTCATCTTAGTCTTTGAAACAATCTGAACCATAAGCTTTGTATTTGAAATCTACTTTACGTTATTCTCTGTCCTGAAATATTCTTTCTGCTTCTATGCAGCTCTGTGTTTAACGTATCATACTATTTTGGACATGTTGCTCAAAGTATTTCCTTGCATGGAAGAAATATTTAAGCTTGCTCTATTCAAACCTGTTTGAGTTCAAATTATTTAACAGCAGTTAGTTATATATCCAATAAATCCAAGAAAGCCCGTTCTCACCTCTTTTTGGAGGGAGATCAAGGTGATATAATCTTAATTAATTCCAAGTCCTTTTCATGAGCTCATTCCTGTTAACTTCTCACTTGTCCTTAAAATGAGTCAATAACCCACTGCAGCTTCTGCAAAACCAGGAGCAGTTCTTGCCTCAGGGGCCCTCATGGCTAGAGGTCCATGGGGTATTGGCTGCTGCTTCCCATTGTTTTTAAATGAGAAAACAGTTCACCAAGTATCTGTAGTCCTGCAGGGTAGTTTGGAACAGGTTTCATCTCAGCTTGAGACTTCATCAAATACAAATATCGGATAAATAATAATGAAAAAAACCCCAAACAAGGTAGAGGGCAGATATTTTCCCTTGAGGGAGAGAACAAGCTGCTGCTAAAGGGAACTGCCTTTTCAAAAAGTGTGGTTTTGTTTGTTCTGTGTAATTTAACTCTTACATCAGACATCTTCATTATATTAGACTGCATTTGCATGCACGCCCTGTATGAAGCATGACTGACTACTACCCCTCTGCTTCAGTATCTCCACAGTGTTTTACTTTCTGTTCACCTCTTGTATTCTGACTGCTTGGGTTCTACAACGTTATCTCTTAGGTGAGTAAGAAGCCCCTTGCCTGGATTGATTTAAAAGGATAAATGGCTTTTTCCCAGCGAAATTCCCATCACCCTGCCCTGGCAAGTCACAAATTGTTTTTCAATGGGATATTTAGATACTTGCTGTTGTCACTAAGGTGACTTAATGAGTTTTCTCATTTGACACTGTAGGTCTTGAAGTAAAACCAAACAAATATTCTCTTCTGCCCCTATTAGCCTTTTTGCTCAGTTTTTAGGAGTTGTAAATCTGTGTCTATAACATCTCAGTCTGCTTCAGTCAAAGATGCTGCTATGTAAGAATTTCTGTATTATGAACATAGCTGGCTATAAATGTGATAATTCCTTTCAACTACCTTATCATTCTCTTTTTCACTAAATATTATCCCCTGCTATGTATTTTTTAGTATTTTTTCCAGATAATTTTTAAACTTTTGGTTTAGGTGTCCTGTCCATACCATATAAGATTTTTTTGCTGAGTAGAATTTATTTTATTTCTGGTGTGGTAATTTTCTATCCTATTGGAATAAAAGAATAAAGGGTAAAGCTATTGGAGTGATGAGTTTTCTTCCACAGCTTTAGAACACTGCTCTATAGCTGAATATTTCAAGGCTAGGAAATTACATGTTGCCTTGTAGTCATTCTTCTATTGTATTTATGCCACCTTGGATCAGTTTAAGTAATTTTTTGTGCTCGTTTATACTCACATATTCAAGCATTTTCTTCATTGACATATATTAGCTAGCATATAGAAAATTTATGCCTTTCTTTGGTTCCTTTCTCAAAGGTCAGATTGTTCAGCATCTTAGTTTGGGTTTTTCTTTTCTGAGTTCTCCACATTTTGTTAACATTACGATGCCTAGAGCTCAGCATTACGGGGCTAAGTAACAACTCTGCCATCTGGGTAGAACCTGAAACATTTCTGATCTATGATAGATGCGCCTCTTTTTGCACCTAAACTCATATCAAGGTTATTATTCTTGTTTTCCTTCTTGCTGATATAGTGTTTGAAATATCATAGATGACTTGCTATTCACTCTTACCTCAAGACTTTTTCAGCACTTCTGCTTTTCATATCTTTCCATGTGTTCAAATACAGGTCTTTTTTCCTTACAGATACAGATCTGAACATTTCCTGGTGGCTTTTTCCCTTTCTTTCTCCTTTTCCTCCCCCTTATTTACCCTTTTTTCTTCACTTCATCTAGCCTCCCACTGTTGAATAACTCTCCAAAAGAGAAAAAAATGGCATGTTTTCAGTACAGTTACAGCAGTCATTGTGGAGTATAGTTAGGCTACAAGTTATTAACCTTGCCTAGTCCAAAACATCTTGTTTATCTGTATTTGTATGCAATCACCTAAGCAAAGCAAGCACAAAAATGTTGCATTAAGTTTTTCAGACCCATAAAATAAACTCCCAAAGCCTTAGGAGTTGTTGACAGACTTACGTGCCTGTTGCTTTTCTCCGAGAGGCAAGCTAGTTCACCTGCATTTATTGCCACATCTACATGAGTATGTAGCACCAGGAGGATCACAGTGCAGGGCTGGACTTCAAGAGTGTGTAGCCACTTGTACTTTGACTTTTGTGGGCAGCAGAAGGCCCTGGATTTGGGTTCAATAAGAACTCACGAGTGCCAGCATGAAGTCTATCTCGGGCATCCTTACAGAAGTGGATGCAACTCCCTTGTGCATAAGCTCTCATGGGGAGGGAGGAGGCGTTCTTCATCACAAAGGCATTGCATCATTTTTTTCTTTACTTTCATTCTGTGTTTTGATTTTCTATTTCAGCAGCTGAATGCCAAAAATCTACCAACTGCACTGCCCGTTTGTAGACTCGTAAATCTAACCTTAATTGTTGAAGTTACTTTTTAATTAGGCAGTCATCTTTCAAAAATTTTGTTTGTGTGGTTCAAATACACCAGGCTTACTGCTGCCTATTGTGATGGCTTGCTGAATTCTTTGTCATTTCTTCTTGTTTACATTCATGCTACAACCTACAATGTTCAGGATACTCTTTGTCTTCTTTAGTGACGTACTTCCACATATGGTCATAGAATAAAGTTGTAGAAACAACATAGATTTTAGAGGTGATTGCATATGCATGTAAATGTGTATACATTTATCTAAATAAAGGATTTAATAGTCAAGTGTACCTTACAACTGTCAATACTATGATTTAGCATCTGCATGCAAAAACATCAAAAGTGACAAGCAGTTTGCATGCATTGTAGTAGCACTGTAAAATATGGTATCTTCTTATTAGTGAAGTTTTACTTGATTCTCAAAAAAACCTGTTAATTAATAAAATTATTTACCAACTGATTTAAGAATATGTCTGTTTAGTGACAAGTTCTGTTGTTAATTGTATAGTCTTCCTGGAATCCTTTCTGTTTTCCTAGAAGTTTGTTCTATTTGAATAATATTCATTACCTAATTTCTGCATGGAATTGTGTTTATTTTTTTTTTTTAGCCTGCTGATAATTGGCATTTACAATTTAACCTCATTTCTTCTATTCCTCATTTCTTACACAGGTTTTATTTTGCTTTAGATGTATGAAAAATTCCTTTAGGAGCCACTGGTATAGAGCATATGGACTGTGATATTTTCTGCTTGGAAAACTATGTTTGGTTTTGGATAGGAAAAAAAAGAACAAGTAAAATGCAGACTAGATAAGATTTTATTTCCAGTCCAGTTAATTTCAGGTTTTGGCATTGACTTCTTAAAAAGACAGGAGACCTGTTTTCTTCATGCTCAAAGGCTTCAGACTTTCCTGGTTGACATCACACAGCTGATAGGGCATCCCCCGGACTATCATCAGTTTTTTGAATGGAAAAAAAACTCATAATAGGTGAGGAGAGGTATAGGCTTTTTGTCTAAAAATTAACATTGGTAGCTTCATGCCAGAGTTTCAAGTGTGATTCCTCATAGTTATCCACATCTGGAGTGCTAGGTCCAATTTTAGGCTCCCCAGCACAAGACAGAGATGGACATACTGGAGAGACTCCAAGGAGCCAAACAGAGGGGTAAGGGCATCTTTCTCATGGAGAAACACTGATAGGGCTGGGACTGTTTATCCTGGAGAAGAGAAGGCATGAAGGAATCTTCTCAATGTACACAAATATCTGAAGGGAGGCTGCTAAGGGATGGATTCAGACTCATTTCAGTGGTGTCCACTTATGGAACAGGAGGCAATGGGCACAAACTGAAACACAGGAGTTTCTGTTTGATCATTAGGAAATGGTTTTGAACTGTGAGGGTTGCCAAGCACTTGCAAAGGTTGCTCAGAGAGGTTGTGGATTCTTCCTTTTTGGGAATATTCAAAAGCTGTTTGGACATGATCCTGGGTAACCAGTTCTAGGAAGCCCTGCTTGAGCAGTGGGGACAGACCAGACAGCCTCCAAAGGTCCTTTCCCACACAACCTGTGCTCCTGTAATTCTGTGGTTGTTTTACTTTCCGTAAGGTCATAGTCAAAGAGTCTGACAAATTAGTATGGAATGGACAATTTCTTTTCTGTCTTAGAATTTTGTCCTTTTCACTCTAATCCTGAGGTTCTTTGTGTTCAGGAAATACTTCCTTCTGTCATCTCTGAACTCTCAACTCTCATGGCAGGAAGCAAATTATGATCATTAACATTTCTGAGTAGAGATAGGGACTCTTTAGTGCTAAAAAAATAATGATTTTAGCAACTGCATTTGTTCATTTACAAGAGGAATCAGGAAGGATGAATCACAAGAAAGCTCAGAATTCGCCTAAGTACAAAGGTACCACTGCTTAAAATTAATCTGGATTATAGTGTGGAGATAGCACACTGGTAATTCCCATTTTCTGTGGTTACATGCTTACAGCTTTCAGAAGAGTTTTGCTGCCTCACTTGTATAACTTTACAAAATTAATGGGGTACCAGTGGATCAATGGTTCTTCATTCTTATGGGTAATTCTACCAAGCTTTAAGCAATCATTTTCTATACTTGCACGCAAGTGAAGGCACTAAGGAGAGTGCCATGCACATCAGAATATGGTTATATACTTGCCTTTGCATTTGAACTGCTCAGTGCCTCCAATTCCTCACAAATAAGCAAAAATCAAGTAATGAAAGTAATGTGCTGATGGAAGCTCAGTCCACAGAAATGAAAATTCTGCCTGGGTCGGCGGAAGTTTTCACAAGTTGGGATGAAAACAATATTAGTTGTATGCATGGGAGAAAATATTCTCACGTCTTGTCAGTCAGAACAGACATTTAGCCATGACTGTGAGACTGAAGTGTGTAACATCAGTGTCACAAAGAATCCAGAACTCAGTCTAAAGTAATCAGTCCTTAAAATTCATAGTGTTTGAGGCCAGACTCATGAGTAATTCCCTGGTAATTCAATTTCCATACATTATCAGTGATAGTACAGAGATTTAAAAGGACACTAGCTTAGACTTTTAGCTTAGACAAGGTTTTTGAAGTTACTGACTTCCAGTAGAGGAAAAACACCCATTATTATAAAACAAGCAAAATCACCCACCATTCTTATATGGACACAACATACTTTCCTAGATGGTATGTCATTGTTAATCACAATGTAATTGTGCTAGAGATCTTTTTGATTTAACTCCAGAAATCAAACAAAGTAATAGCCAGCAGGTAATATGAACATTAATTAAAAAACTAGTATCAGTTACTCTCATTTTCCACATCAACAACATAATTTAAAAACATCATGAATTACTATAGGCCCTCTGAGCATAGTAAGTGATCATGTGTGCTTCTCTCATTTATTCCCCTGATCATAAGTTGCTGATATTACACCCATCTACAAGAAGGGTCTAAGGGAGGATCCAGGAAACTACAGGCCTGTCAGTCTGACCTCAGTGCCAGGGAAAGTCATGGAGCAGGTGATCTTGAGTGCTATCATGAAGCACATGCAAGAGAACCGGGTGATCAGGCAGAGTAATCACAGGTTCATTAAAAGCAGGTCCTTCCAATCTAACCTGATTGCCTTCTGTGACAAAGTGACCCACCTACTGGATGAGGGAAAGGCTGTGGATGTATCTTCTTGGACTTCAGTAAAGCCTTTGACATAGTTTCTCACAGCGTTCTGCTTCAGAAACTGGCTGCCATTGGCCTGGACAGGCGCACACTCTCCTGGGTGGAAAACTGGTTGGATGGAGGGCCCAGAGAGTGGTGGGAAAAAGAATTATCTCCAGCTGGTCACAAGAGGTGTCTTCAGAGCTCAGTTCTGGGTCCAGCCATGTTCAATGTCTTCATCAATGACCTGGATAAGGGGATCGAATGCACCCTGAGTTTGCAGATGACACTAAGCTGGGTGGAAGTATGGATCTGCTGGAGGGTAAGGAGGCTGCAAAGGGATCTGAACAGGCTGGACCGCTGGGCAGAGTCCAATGGCATGAGGTTTAACAAGGCCAAATGCCGGGTCCTGCACTTGGGGCACAACAACCCTGAGCAGCTACAGACTAGGAGAAGTCTGTCTAGAAAGCTGCCTGGAGGAGAGGGACCTGGGGGTGTTGGTTGACAGCGACTGAACATGAGCCAGCAGTGGCCCAGGTGGCCAAGAAGGCCAATGGCATCTTGGCTTGGATCAGAAACAGCGTGGCCCAGGGACGTGGTTGAGTCACCATCCCTGGAGGTGTTTAGAAGACAAATGGATGTGTTGCTCAGGGACATGGTATAGTGGTTGATAGGAATGGTTGGATTTGATCCTGGAGGTCTTTTCCAACCTGGTGATTCTGTGATTCTGAGTGAGAGCCACATGGCAATAATTTATTAGATGTTATTATTATTATTACTACTACTACTACCACTACCACTGTTATTATTTATTTAAAAGTCTTTGGGGGAAAATACATTTTTTTTTGAAAATATTAAAATTCATTATTATAATGAGATGTGAAAAAAAATCAGCTTGGGGGTTTTTTTCAGTTTTGTTTTGTTGCTTTGTCATTTTCCTCACTGCTTCCCCGTTCCTATTCTTCACTGCTGGCAGAATAACTTATTCCTGAAAAAAAAAGTGTAATGGAGAACGTAATAGCCTATAGGTGCCTAGGAGTAAAATATTCTAGTCTTTGATGATAAAACCGCAGTCCTTGACTAGTATTTATATCGAGGGATTATATTGTCCAGATATGCTCCAGAAAACCAAGACAATTTTCCTCTGTGTTCTACTCTTCCTTCAGTTGTATACATTTTCACTTTGAAACAAAAGTGATCCAAGAAGCCAATGGACGTGGATAAAGATAAAAGGTCTTGGGGTTTAAAAAAGTCTGTTTTGGAAAATGCACTCTTTAGGTGTGTATAGTCACTTTAGGTATGTATAGTTTTGCTTCCATTTTCATCTAATGTCATTCAGTTTTATACAGTTTTTTACTTTACTGTCTGCTTCTCATCCATGTGTAAAAGGTATTGGTTAAATCACAAGGAGAACTGGCAGATAAATTGTTAGCAACAGCTACCCTTGATGACGTTAGATGCTGTCTAATAATATATAAAATATAATGCCCTGTTGTTTCATTATTCCATTACTCACTTACCTATAAACCCATTATTGTAACTAGCTAAGAAACGTAGCCAAATTGTTCCAATCTTCTCATTTACGGGCCTCTCTTTCCTAGTACTAATAGTTAGCTTAGCTAGCAAGATTGAAAATTCATAGCCTAACTTGACATGGTTCAGTATTTTTAACTTAAAAAGCTCTACTTAGTAGATTTTAATTCACTTTCTTTCCATCTTTTACATTTTCTCACTCAGGGAAGTTAGAAATTGTCTTTAGTTTGAAAACAGAAATATAGGTGCACATTCATAAAGCTTTTTATTAACAGTATTTCTGTGAATCCCTCCCGTGTTGTGCTTTGAAAATGTAGGCAATGAAGCTGGTCAATTTTATTTGAAATATTCTCACTGTTGAATTTCATGTCCATTTACTGTAGAATAATGTTCTCTCCAACAGAGTCGAACAGAAGAGTGCTAATCTTTATTCATAAGGCAAATAAATTTGTTCAAAGAACACATCTGCTAAAGATTGAAGTGACTATGAATGAGATGAATTGTGACTTTGTTTAGACATCCGGTGACAGTTATTTATGAGAAAAGGTACAAGCTTTTTTGTTGTTTTACCCACTACTTTAATCTTTGATTAAGTTTGTGATGTAGAAAGTGAAATACAAAGCAAAGGAAACCTTGTACATGTGATTTTATAATAATATATGCTAACGAAAGAAATAAAGTAATGAAAATGTCCATTAAACATTTTAGTATTTTCATTTAATTTCCACTTAGGCTATGTTTTAAAACTTGTGTTAATTCCTTCACAAAATGCTCTGAATAAAATACAGAATTTAGATTTTATATTAATTTTTCCAGAAGAGGGATTACTTTAATGCACTCATTTGTGATACCTTAAAATAATATTATTTCACTTGAAACTGATTTTAGTATATGCATTTGAAGTTGCATCTTTTGATGGCTGTTCCATGGTGTTTGAGCAATACTGAATTCTTTATGCCTCTAGGTGTTCACAGTGGTGATAATTGGCAAGGCGGATGCCAAGGTGCTTAGCATAAAGACAAAGCAAAAAAAAAAAACAAAACTACCCTGCAGTTATTTTAATTGCTAGCTCCTTAACAAAACCTGTGCAAGGAAGAGTTTTGTAGTTTTGTGATGATGTCTCTCCATACGGGGGACAAACATACTGGTTCCATCAAGGAACCCAGGATCTTGATTATCAAATCAAGCATGAGAGTAGTCCTGTAAAAAACATACCTCAGTTTTTCTTCTTAACAATATTGCTTACAAAGCATAAAGCAGGATAAGCAAGTGTATGATATCTGTGTATACTCTTTGTGTTTTGTTCTTAGCTTGTGGCTAACAGAAAGCAGAGAAGACTTGTATAAAAGACTGAATTAAGTAGTCATAATTGCTATTATGATTCTAAGGGATATTTGCTCCTGTGGCAATGAGTGATTATCTCTGACTCCCTCCTTATATAATTACTCTCATCTGTGTTTAAAATCATCTCTTGTGATACAGATTAAATACGCATAATAGACTAAGAAGAACATCAACTTTTTTGTAGACAAAGCCTCATATTTCATTAATAGGGCTAAATTTAAAGTATTTCTTCTTTGTTTTAGGACTAAAGCCTCTCCCTAGAATGCATGTGGACTGTCACTGTATTTTTGAGAAATCCTTGTTATATTTCTTCATGATTACAGAAACACTGGACATTGTAGCAAGATGGGGGGGTTGGTCTCTTCTCCCTGGTATCTAGTGACTGGACAAGGGGAAATGGCCTTAGGATGCACTTAGTTTGGATATTAGGAGGAATTTCTTTACTAAAAGGGTTCTCAAGCATTGGAATAGTCTTCCCAGGGAGGTGGCTGAGTCACCACTCCTGGAGGTGTTTAAGAGACAAGCAGATGTTGCACTGGGGGACATGGTGTAGTGATGGACTTTGCAGGGTTGGATTGATGGTTGGACTAGATAATCTTAAAGGTCTTTTCCTACCAAAACCCTTTTATGATTCTGTGATTCTACAGTTCTATGATTCTTCTTCCCCCAACTTCACACACTGACTGTGACATCATATGGTGTGGAATACTCCTTTGGTAAGTCGGGGTCAGCTGTCCCCAGCTGTGTACCCTTCCAATTTCTTGTGCATCCCCAGCCTACTTGCTTGTGGGGCAAGCAGAAAAGAAGCAGAAAAGCCCTTGACTCTGTAAACACTACTCAGCAGTTAACTAAAACATCTCTGTGTTATCAACCCTGTTTCCAATGCAAACCGAAAACATAGCTCCATTCTACCTACTACAAAGAAAATTAACTACCCCAGCCAAAGCTAGCACACTTCCCTATCTTATCTTTTTAACAGCTTTTACAGTATTTTTCTTCGAGGAAAAGATGCCTTTATCTGCGCTTGATCGTAGCCACTTTTTCTGCAGGACCACAGATATTGTGAAGAAGAGGGTGTAAATAACAAGGCTGTAGAAAAGGAAAAGACATCCATTAATAGTTCAGACTAGATTTCTATAGTCTTTCCTGGCTCTGATACAGACTTCCTAAGTGTTGTTGAGAAAATCTGTCATAATGCCTATGTGCAAAAGGTCTAATTAAGTTTGTCATTTCCTAATTTTTGAATGTTTGAGTTTTCAACTTTAATGTTCTTTTAACATCTTTTGTATGCAGTATACATCTATACAGTTTCAATCCATTATTAAAAATTTATAAAGCCCTAGCTTTTAATGAAATGCATGCTTAACCATGCATCTTTAATGTTCTATATAATTTTTAAAAGGGATTCTGCATTCAGTAGTGTCATTCTTTAATTACCTAATATAAACAAGGGTCTTCCCTTGTTTAATAAATTGCAAGAATAGATCATTAGACTATAAAGTAACTCTAACTATAATTGCATTATTTTGTCCTAGGTATCAGGAACCATAATCCTGACTTAATACTTAGTTTTATAAATCAATTGTAGCTTATTGGCCTCGGAAATTTGTGACTGCTTAGGTCAAAGTAGTCACATATCTTGCTGTTCATTGCAGTTGTAGATCTGTTACTGTGGTAACACCTATGCACTGCCCTTGTTAAATTACATTTTAAATTTTCCATGAATACAATCTGTGAGGTGCGGATGGTACGAAATAAAGCATAATGAATTAGACTGATACCTTGATACTTGCAGGGTTAAAACATGGATGGACAAGCAATGAATAAGAATGCACAGAGCATAAGATTCTATGTGCTGTTCTAAGAGTATAAAATCTCCAGAGGTGCTCTGTTGCACAGCCATATGTTGTTTTCGCACTTACGGCTTGTGAAAGTTTAAAGGATTAATAAGATTACTAACAGTAAAGTCTAAGCTGAGAAAATTCCCTAGAATCTTAAGAGAAAGAGATGACATACAAATACAGGGAAAATATAAGCTGAGGGGAGGGGTAGACACATCAGACTTTTTGCTAGCTTTGAAAAGAATTTCGTTATTTTTCAACAGAATGGACCTTTATCTGCACTAGGATTTTCAGCTTTATGTGTCTATATTACTTTAAGATATGTCTTATTGAGACTTACTAAATAGTGCAATGAGTTAAAGAGAAGAAACAGCCAGGGTACTCTTTGATTTTCTGTAAAATTTGAAACAATTAAAGGCACTATGAAGAGTTTTGACAATAAACAATATTTTGGAATATAAACACTATCTCAATTAAACGCTTCTTGTACTTGGATGCTGCATCATACATCTTGGCTATTTATAATATTCCTGGTCTCTTGATTAGGAACACATCTTAACAAAACCTTCAAAACACAAAGGCCTGAAAAAATCAATATATCAACACAAATGCTCCCGTAAGTATTAATTGCACTCAGTATTAAAATGCTAAGCTTTTAAAAGATTGAAATAGTCATTTGGGGAGTATTAGTATTCCATTCCCTGAGAAACTGAGGTACCAGTCTGCTTTTACCTTCTTAAGCCTTTATTTTTCATTTGTTTTCAGTGGAGACATCTGCATTTTTAGCTGTTTCCCCAGGCTCGTGCAGCAGCAAGTTGCCTCTACGCTGCCACACGGTAAAGCTGCAGATGGACTGGTTTGTCCTCCTTGGACATCACCTTAAGAGTAACAACCTGAGTACTCCCTTGTTTTGTGGCAGTCTTATCACTTTTTCCTACCCTCCTACTTTTCTATCTGATTACTGGGAAGCATGGGGAGATTTAATCAGCCTCTAAAAGTGTTGGGTACACAGAATCTAAAATTATCGTATTCACAGTTCTATTTCCCTTCCCAAAATAATCTAAAAAACAGACTCCATGCTTAAAAGTTAGATCTCCATTCACCACAACTCTGGACGTGGATAGCCAGCTGTCTTTTATTCAGCAAGATATTCACATGCACTTACCATAAGCAGCCTGTTTCTTCTTCTGTGGTTTAGCCTGGAGAAGAGGAGGCTGAGGGGAGACCTCATTGCTCTCTACAACTACCTGAAAGGAGGTCGTAGAGAGGAGGGAGCTGGGCTCTTCTCCCAAGGGACAGGATGAGAGGGAATGGCCTCAAGCTCTACCAGGGCAGGTTCAGGCTGAACATGGAAAAAAATTTTCATGGAAAGGGTCATTGGGCAGTGGAACAGGCTGCCCAGGGAAGGGGTTGAGTCTCCTTCCCTGGAGGTGTTTAAGGGACGAGTGGACGAGGAGCTGAGGGACATGGTTTAGTGTTTGATAGGAATGGTTGGACTCGATGATCCAGTGGGTCTCTTCCAACCTGGTGATTCTGTGATTCTATGATTCATTAGAATGCTGTGGGAGACAGTGTCAAAGGCTTTACTAAAGGCCAGGTAAACAGTATCTGCAGTCTTTCCCTCATCCACTAAGCAGGTCACGTTGTCATAGAAGGAGATCAGGTTTGTGAAGTAGGACCTGTTTCTCATAGATACATGCTAACTGAGCCTGATGCCCTGGTTGTCCTGTATATGCTGTGTGGTAGCTCTCAAGATGATCTGCTCCGTAATCTTCTCCAGCACTGGTGTCAGGCTGACAGGCCTGTAGTTCCCTCTATCCTCCTTCCAGGGTCACATTTGCTAAGCTTCAATCAACTGGGACTTCTCTTTTTATCCAGGACTGCTAATAAATGATTGAAAGTGGCTTGGTGAGCATTTCTGCCAGCTCCCTCAGTACCCCTGGGCAGATCCCATGTGGACCCAGAGAACTGTCTGTGTCTAGCTGATGGTGGTGTAGCAGGTGACTACCTTTGGATTATGCTGGCTTCATTCTGCTCCCCATCCCTGTCTTCCAGCTCCTGTTTTGCTGTTCAAGGTTTCTGTTAAAAACACCTGTATCAATATATCATTGTTTGTTTGTTTTTAAAAGTACTGCAATGCAGAGAGAGACATATGTGAAATAAACTGAATTTTGAATTTCCATCAGTTTTATGGCAAGGCAGACTAACTTTACACTATTATCTTTCAATCATTATATCTTTTAATTGAATCACAGATACACCAGCTGTTTTAAGATGTCTGTGGGGATATTAGCTTTATACAGTCTATTAACCTTACTACTAATTCTGCCTTAATACCAAGTAACTAAAGATACACGGCTTCTGATATTGCATGTGTATCTATGTATTCTGTTCTAAAAAAGGTACAAATATTGCTTTTATGAAGAGAAATACTGAACAGTCAAATCCAGAGAATATTGCTGGGATTTATATTGGTTGCAGACTTGAATTAACTTTTTATTTAATTGAAACCGTTCTTGAAAATTTATTTATCTTTTACTTTGCACATTAAATAAGTAGAATAATGTAGGGAACTTGTCTTCATAGCTGAAATCTATTAGAAATTTTTCTTTAATGTAAAAAGTATCCTATCTGCTAGAAATGTCAAATGGGACTGAGGTTATACAAACGAGTAGTTTTTCTATTTTGGATTTATGAATTGAACTCTTATTGTTACCAACATCTCCTTTCTGTAACAGTGTAGAAGTCTCAGACTGGTATCTCATAATGCCAAGTTGTCCAATAGTTAGAAAACCCTTACTAGTATTGTAGAACAGATTGAGATCATGAGGAGGATTTGTTGGTTTGGTTTTTTTTAACCAACCTTACTTACAAGTCTTAATTCTGCATTAAATTGATTAGCTCATGCTGTTATTGACATCTTTATTCCTTCAGTTGCTCAGTACTCTCTGTTAATGATCATTCTTTGGCTATAAATTGACTTTTTGAATCTAATTTATCTTCCTAGTATGTATAAAGTTATATTTATTGTATTCCTGATGCACTCAAAAAGAAATATATTCTAGAAACACAAACACTATCATGTGAAAATGTTTCCTGAACTCCAGTTTCATTATAACACAGTCATTTCTTAGCTTTGAGACTGTAATTATGTTACAAATCTATGCACACATAGTACCAGCTGTTATAATTGACATCCTCTCTTATCCAGATGAGAAAGCACAGAAAAAAATACATTTCTGTTCTTCTAGTATCTACTCTAGTGGATATTCAAGTGTTGTTGGACTCTTTTTTTCAAGCTAGGGCAATGATCTCTAACCTTAGAAAGCAATTAACTGTGAACTATCACCGAATAAGGCCAGATTACACAATGAATATCACTAGAGCAGCACAGATACAACAAAAGGAATAATGTGGGATATAATGATGGAAAATCTGAAACACAGTGTTTAGCTTTACAGTTTATCACATACTCATATTTATCAAGGAAATGGTGTCTTAATCTAAATGATAGTCAAACAGCCAAGGCCTAGATTCCTACCCTTTTTTTATTGTGTCTGCTAATGAAATTACTTACTGAAGAGTGATTGGAATTGCTAATGTGTAATTTATCTGTCTTTTCTGTGACACACACTCTTTTGAAGCATTTTTTTAATGAAAAACTGCTAATATGTGAGAAACATGATTGAGTTAGATGGATTGTGATCACTTCTATTGGCTGTCTGCTATACAAGTCTTATTTGCAGCTCTCCTTCCTCCTGCTGCCTTGTCCTTGAATGCTGATGGCTGAAGGTAGCCAATAGGCCACTGGAATCACTTCATCACACTCTCCTGGGTGGAAAACTGGTTGGATGGCCGGGCCCAGAGAGTGGTGGGAAACGGTGTGAAATCCAGCTGGAGGCCAGTGACAAGTGGGGTTCCCCAGGGCTCAGTGCTGGGTCCAGCCCTGTTCAATGTCTTTATCAATGACCTGGATGAAGGCATCGAGTGCACCCTTAGCAAGTTTGCAGACGACACTAAGCTGGGTGGAAGTGTTGAACTGCTGGAGGGTCGGGAGGCTCCAAAGGGATCTGAACAGGCTGGACCGCTGGGCTGAGTCCAGTGGGATGAGGTTTAACAAGGCCAAATGCCGGGTCCTGCACTTGGGGCACAACAACCCTGAGCAGCTACAGACTAGGAGAAGTCTGTCTAGAAAGCTGCCTGGAGGAGAGGGACCTGGGGGTGTTGGTTGACAGCGACTGAACATGAGCCAGCAGTGGCCCAGGTGGCCAAGAAGGCCAATGGCATCTTGGCTTGTATCAGAAACGGTGTGACCAGCAGGTCCAGGGAGGTTCTTCTCCCTCTGGACTCGGCACTGGTGAGACCGCTCCTCGAATCCTGTGTTCAGTTCTGGGCCCCTCACCACAAGAAGGATGTTGAGGCTCTGGAGCGAGTCCAGAGAAGAGCAACAAAGCTGGTGAGGGGGCTGGAGAACAGGCCTTATGAGGAGTGGCTGAGAGAGCTGGGGGTGTTTAGCCTGGAGAAGAGGAGGCTGAGGGGAGACCTCATTGCTCTCTACAACTACCTGAAAGGAGGTTGTGGAGAGGAGGGTGATGGCCTCTTCTCCCAAGTGACAGGGTCAGGACAAGAGGGAATGGCCTCAAGCTCCACCAGGGGAGGTTCAGGCTGGACATTAGGAAAAAATTTTTCACAGAAAGGGTGATTGGGCACTGTTAGAGGCTGCCCAGGGAGGGGGTTGAGTCACCTTCCCTGGAGGGGTTTAAGGGACGAGTGGATGAGGTGTTAAGGGGAATGGTTTAGTGTTTGATAGGAATGGTTGGACTTGGTGATCCAGGGGGTCTCTTCCATCCTGGTGATTCTATGATTCTATGATCTTCCTTTTTTCCTAGTGAGACATTGAACTAGGTATTTCACAGGCCCTTCAGAAGTAGTTTGGCATGAAGGAAAGTTTGTGGTACTTTTTCTCCTTTCTGGCCTCTTCCTTTCAAATGGAGATTCTTTCCAGTGGATTATTTCAAATGACACATATTTATTTTTTTTAAAGGGAGTAAAAAAAATACTGCTTATATATCTGCCCCATGTTGCTCTTTTCTTCAGGATATTTGCTTTTGGCCACTTTCAGAGATGATGTACTGGGCTAAATGGACCTCTAGTCTGACCCACAGCAGTTTTTCTAATGTTCTTACTAAAATAGCAACAGCAGAGTCAGTTGTTAAAAATTGTCCAAAAAAAGATTTAATTTTAGACTAGAGTTTTACTTTTACTATTACTACACATACAGTTTACAACAAAACATTAAGTAAAATGGCTAGGAAGAAAAATTAATTTAGATTTGGGTTAAGGAAAATTTTCTGAGCTGAGTTGCATGGCAAAACCACATGAAATTTAATGACTGCAGTTGCAGAGATTCTCATTAAGGTTTGGTTTCCTTTGAATGACAAATTTCCAGTATTTCTGTGCTATCCTAGATTTTGTAGTACAGTTTGAACTTGATGGAAAATACTAAATTTTCTACATTGGAAGTTTCTTTCTGACTCTGAGAGGGCTGCAAAACCTGTTTCCACAGTCCAAGTGATTAAAAACTAGTAATATCCACCTGATTTATAAAAACTGAAATGCATTTATCAAAAACCACACATAAAATCTGTAGATTTTTGATCACTGTGCATTATGTGCTCCTTTATAAGATTCATTAGACTATGATCTCTTGAAGTTTATTTTAAGGTACTTTCTTATTATTCATTTAATTCTTACTCAGAGAAGAAATACCATCTTGAAAAGTACTTTTCTTTCCTTTATTTACAGTAAAAATAAATACAAGCTTTATTTTCTATGTTTCATACTGTTTTATTCCAAGCTTTTATGTCTTTGAAAATATCTTAATAAAAATAACTTCAAAAAAAAAGTAGAGAGCAACATTTAATGGGGCTTCCAATTAAGTTTTTGTAAGTGTTTGTGAAAAAGAGGTTTAAATGCCTAACAGTAATACAGCTGTAATGATAGGAGCCTTCTGCACCTTTAGAGAACTGATGTAAGTAAGGAAAAAAACAGATTCTATTTCAATGTTTACTATTTTAATAGGATGAAAGTTTTTAGCTCTCATATTGATTGTTTGAATTTGTATAATGTCTGAATGGAATGAAGTTTTTGAAATGCTGTTAACATAGCTAATGGATCTTCATTACTTACAGTGCATTTATTCAGGATACGAATTGCTCTGTACAAGCTGAGATCATGATGAATGTAATCAACTGTCCTGATATATTAGGTGCACCTCAGAACTATGTCAATGAGCAGTGGAGGGTTTACTAATAAATACTTCCTATTTCATATAGCGAAAAAAACTTTTCCTGAAGAAAAGTTGCAGAGCAATATTATCAGACAGTGCTACTACTGTGACATTAGGAAGCATTTATTCACTGAAAGAGTGGTCAAACACTGGAACGTGCTTCCTAGAGAGCTGGTCAATGCCCCATACCTGTCAGTGTTGCAGAGGCATTTAGACACTGTTCTTTAACTTTCGGTCAGTCCTGAGGTGATCAAGAAGTTGGAATAGATGATTGTCATAGGTCACTCCCAACAGGAAGACTTTTCCCTCCCCTTCCCTTCCATTTCCTCTCTTTCCCTCCCCTCCCCTTCACTCCCTTTCCCTCCCCTTCCCTGCCTGTAAAGCACACTGGAGTTTCAAGATCAAAAAAGCCCCAAACCTCTAACCAAAAGACCCCATAAACAAAATTACTATAAACCAGCGTTCACTTAGAGAGAAGGCAGAGAATATTTTGCATTTATTTTTCTTCAAATATATAAATAGACATATAAATATATGTATAAATATAATATAAACCTCTGCCAAAAATATTTCTATTCATCTGAGCCACTAATAAGCAATTAATATATCAGCCTCGTTGCTCTGTGTCCTTTACAGTCTGCCTAGTCAAAGTGTAACTCCTAGCATATACTTCACAGCTTGACTGTAAAAATATCATAGAATCATGGAATGGTTTGGGTTGTAAGGGACCTTAAACAGCAGCTGGTTCACCATTTTCATTTATTTGGGGGGTAGACTTTCTTCACCCTTCCTTTTCTGGTTGATGTACCTATAGAAGCCGTTAATCAAGTATGTTTCTCTTCTCCTTTTAAGATCTTCCCTTAGCTACGGAAATGAAATGAAAGCATGCAAGAATGAGGTGCTTCACAATTAACAACCATACTTTTGTTTGGTTTCAATATCTTATTCATCTGAAACACAAAAATACTTATACAATATTTAACAGTATTTGAATTAGTTGACTTTACAAGGCAAGGAAACATTGCCAAGTACTGCAGCAATGTTTACTTAATAAAATATTGCATGACCTTCAGTATCTTACCGCTATCTTACAGAAAAATATAAGAAAAATATAAGATAAAGAAATCTGGAGTTATCTTTATGAGCTCCCGATTAAGGCTAAGTAATCTATGTGTGTAATAGCTTTAACAGCAAAGTAATTTATAAAAGTCCTTATTACTGAGATTGCAGATGACTAGTTGTACATATTAACTTACTTTTTGCATTTGATAGTACCTTGTTCATGTTTTTTTTGAAGTACAGCAAAGGTGAAATCCTTATTCATTGAAGATGGTGTCAAAAGCCCATGCACTTCTAATTAGCTGGGATTTCATTGGAGGTTTTTTCTTCATTCTCCTAAAATTACTTAGAATGTCTGTTTCACCATTTATTCTTAATCCTACTAAACATTCCCAGTCAGTGTGCATGTTTTGTTTGCAATATTTATGCTTAAATAAAGATGCAATTGGCATTAAAACCTTCTTTTTTTCTTAGGCTAGTAACTCTCTGCTAATTTGTGCCTTTTGTTTTCCTCTTATTTTACTCATACTTGCTTATAAACTGCACTCACAGTTCAAACTTTTCTGCAGCATGAACACACACATATTTTACAATATATAATTAACCACTGCATGAAACATTGATTACATGGAAGCATTAGGTAAGGAATTCTGCTATATTTATTCATCAGGCGAAATAAAACCTTCTAAAACAGACTACCAAGATGAATCTTTCTTCTGCAGGAAAAAGCTTTTTAAGTTAAGCTTTAAATATTTTTTGTGTATCAATAAAGTACCAGGAAAATGCCTGTTTTAACTGGTACTAAAATATAAGAAGAGGGAGTTCCTTTTCTTTTTATCTGTGTTTTCTTATACATTTTGTTTGGGTTTCCCTCCCTTGAGTTTTATTTCTTTTTCATTTTTTTGGCATGAAGACAATTCTATCTTTGGATGTATGTGGTTCTTAGAAACTCGATATTATAATTGCTTTTTTTTTTGCATCTGCTGGATTTTATTAACTGAGATTAAAAAGTCTCATGGCAAAAAGTATAGGACCCAACTTTAATTATATTTTGTTTAATAATATTAAGAACTGTTTCAGGACAACGTCATACATTCTTTTATATCAAGACCAACAATTATCAGGCACGTATCCTGGAGTATAACATAAGATTTTCTTTGTCTTCTCTCTCCCCTTCTCTGGTTAAAAATGTTGTTTGAACAGTCTCTGCAGGGCTTCTGCTGTAGAGAAATCTCAGCTTAGTCCAGCGTGGATGTAGACTGCCCTCCATAGTCCTCGTATTTGTGAACTTTGGCTTTGAAACTTCATTGTTCATACGAACCACTTGTGGTGATGAGGTGAAAATGGACCACAGGCAACACACACACACTGAAACACAAAAAGCTTCCACTAAACAACAGGAAATGCTTTTTTGCACTGAGGAGTGTGGAGTTTTCCACCTTAAGGATACTCAAAAGCGTTCTGAACGTGGTCTTGGGCAACTGGCTGTAGTCAACCTGCTTGAGCACAGGGATTCATTTTGACTCAGGAATGTTTGTTTATTATTACGTGTTTTGTTTAAGGGTTGAATTCCTATTCTAATCTATTCTGATCTCTGTGTGCCATAGTGACCCCAAATTTACACTTTTAGGCAGGCAAAAGGCTCTGCCAAATCACGTACATGAATGGTCACGTGTTGTGTCCCTCCAGCATCTCCCTCTGCCTTTAGAATAATATTTCAAATAACTTTTTTAGTTCCAATTTTATAAAAAATAATCTATTTAGGACTTGTCTTCTTGTTTAAATTTTATTTTAAATAAAACTTTTCTTATGACTATTAACAAGTTCTTACCTGTCACTTCTAACAATCATGTATCTCAAGAGTTTACACAAGAAAAATATATTTAAATCCAAGAACTGGAAAGAAGTATAAATATCTGTAAAAGATTTCTATTTTTCAAGGCATAAATGTCTGTCTTTTAATGTTTTTTCTTGATGTACAGTAGAAAACTCTTCTTAAAAATTCTTGCTGACATACTTATTAATATTCAAGTAAATATTCAACACTGACAGGAAGTATACTAAATATTTAGTTTCTTTGCAATGTAGTGTAAAATAGCAAAATATCTGTCACCAGTATATCCTAAATCATTAATTTCTCTGTAAAGCACCAACAGAGAGTGCATTTCAGTCTCCTTTTATATATGCTTCTACACAGACAAGGTTATACCATGCTGATACGGAACCAAATTACTGTTTGTGCCATTTCACAAAATGAGTATGCTTGCTAGTTGTGTTATTTTCATCCATCTACCTGTCCAAGTATAACTCTTGTCATTCTCTTTCTTGCCATCCTGGTGTTCACCCAGCTTCCTCAGGTAAGAAGTTTGTTCAGTCAGCATCCTTTTAAGATAATCAAGCAATATATGTTTAATATATAGAAATATATATTTAATATACAGAATAAAGAAAAAACTCGTAGTTATATCAAGAACCATCTGTCCTCCACAAACTTTGTTTATGTTTATATTTATTTATAAATATTACTTTTAAAGGAAAACAACAATAACAATTAATTAAATAACAATTCTTGAACAGCTACAATGATTCCTATTCACACCCCAACACTGTGTCTTCAGAAGAAAAAAGAAAAATGAAGAAGTATGTGCCCTCTCCGGTTCTCCTTCTTCGGTCATTACAAGTTTTTAGTTGCTATTTATTTGTCAGGAGGATCAAAGAACTGGAAAGTCAGAAAAGCTTCATGTTTCATGTGACCTTATCAGAAAAGGGCAGTCTCAGGTTTTAAAATGAAAAACGGAAATCCTGCTTTTACTGTTGAGAGATTAGTGGAGAGAAAGTAGAGGTTGGGGGAGAAGAGTGAATCATAGAACCGTAGAACAGTTTGAGTTGGAAGGAATCTTAATGACCATCTAATTCCCAGCCCCCTGCTATGGGCAGGGGCATCTCCCACTAGACCAGGCTGCTCAAGGCTCCATCCATCCGGTTTATTGGCTTTCAGATTTTGCTTTGACTATTGGGCCATTTATATCCTAGATATAACGACTAAAGTGTTGTAAAGAGGACAGCTCTAAATTTACTGGGCTTTTTTTTTTTAATTTCAGAAGCGACAAATGACTTGGTAATACTAGATTAAGTTAGAGATAGTTTAGCTATTTGAGTAAAAGCATACCAGCAAAGAACCATAAAATCACAAATAGCCCAGCCTTACATTGTTGTTATTACTTTGCATCGTGTATGTCATTTCTTTATTTTAACAGCATTTCCCTACCATTTTTGTTTTGCAGATATCTTCAGCTCTAGGCATATGAATAAGAATCATCAACCTTAGAATGAAAAGTTTTTCAGGCCAAGAACATATTTATTACCAAAGGGTCAAGAGTCTCTCAAAAACTGGTGGAGACGTTTATTTCCATTGTTGCATGGATTCCATTTTTTCTGAAAATATTTTCAGCATTTGTTTAGGTAGCACTGATTGTGCATCTAAATACTTAAAGTGTACGCTTGGATCTTAGGCAGAACGTTCAACTGTTGTCAAAATTTCCAGACTTCCCTGACAATGTCATGATGCATCCATGAGTTGCAAAACGAAAAAGCAGCAGTGTTTTGTCATTCAACAATACGGGGTCAGAGTGCAAACATAAAAGTAGCAAATTTTTCTACTGTTACTACTAGTAGCAACAATAATAATGAAAGGGCTACTGAGGAAATGATTTTGTTATTTATAAGGTTGGATTATTTAATTTTTCTTGCTTACTCTGTTAACTACAGAGTAGCTTCTTAAGGAGTAGAACTTAGCCCTTCCTTCTTGCCTCATAACATAGTTTACCAAAGAAAGTGCACATAATTTTTTATAGCTTCATCCACATTTTCCATGCAAGTTAAAGTGGTGGTTTTGAATGAAAAATCGAGAACTGTTAAGTTGTCTGACATGCTGGCCAGGGGTAAACCCTGTGAAAGATGTGATTATATACACACCTTCAGGTATATTACTGATGTACTTTAGACAAAGACAGTTAAGGTGTTGGCCTAACAGGAACAGATAAAGGTGCATGTTTGAGGTAGTACTGGAATAATGAGACCTGATTTAGAAAGAAAAGAATGAAAAAAATAAAAAAATTAAGCCAAGGTATCATTAAAGAATGCTGGAAGCTAGCATTTACATGTTGATTAAATGACAGTACTTCACCCTTCTTGCCCTTGTTTTTAATTCCTTGCCATCCATCATTTGGAAGCTTTTTCCATTAAAGGACAGCTGAATCTTCTTCAGTGTGATGAGCCTGATTATGCAGAACAGAAGTCAAGATTTAATCACTAGCACAGAAGACATCTATTTTTGTTGGAAGCGGGGGCAAGGCATGGAGCCTCCCACCTCCTAGGGATGCACCTCCACTTCCAGCTGAGGGCAGCCCCCTGGCCAGACTCATCCCCTGCACAAACTTTGAGCCTTCAAGTGCTGACTCGTGTGAGGTTAGTGTGGATTCTCTGAAGCCCCAAGGGCTGATTTTTGTACCTCTCTTAGTTTTGATTTCTTCATTTATTAACAACCTAACCTGTTCATCGTTGGTTTTAATTTTTTCTCAATGCTCTTATTTCACCTTTAGTTTATTTTTTTTGTATATAACGCCTACATTTAAGTAATAAAGGTATTTATATATTAATTAACATAAATGATCATATAGGATATAAATGAATTACATTGGTTTTTATTAGCAGTTATTATTAGCTAATTAACAATAATATATAGTGAATCTAAATGCAATTAGGTCACAAGTGGGAAACACAGTTTGAACCCTAATGGAAATTTGTCCATGATACATTTTTTTGGAACCACTGACCTAATTCTGATGAAGACATTGAAGCTTGGGTTACAAGGCCACAGCCAGAGACAGTGCACTTGAGGTTACGCAGGTAAAGCCTGTGCTTCACCTTCCCAAATGATGGCTGGAGGCTGCCAGAATAGTCATTCCTTCACTTTTATGAACACTGAATTTACATTAAAAGACGTTTAAATAAAGGTTGCAGAGTACACTTAAAGATGTTCTAATTTGGGATTTTATTATGGTCCTGTGGCATGGAGAAGTGACTCTGTGCATGACTGAGCTGAGGTACCAACCTGCCCTAGAGCTCCGTTAATAAGGATTGGCGAGGCTTGAGGCAGCAATATTAGCAAGGATGCTGATGAGCCTCATTAACAGCGTGCAGTTTGCTTCCTTTGGAGAAGAGTACACAGCCCTGTAGGGGAGAGCTGGTAGTGAAGACACTCATAGAGCTCTGCATCAAATAAATTATGTAGCTAGCTTGGTTCACCATTCTAAGTAAGTCTTTCTTTCTGAATATTCACCTCTTTCTGGATACCTACGTTACATGGAAAAATCAGAGCCAATGTTTTGTCCACACTTTTCTCTGTAACTTTGTGCACCTGAATCTGTTCTTTAACAGATATTATTTGCACCATTTTAAAAAAGGATATAAACCATAGTTATATTTTTGAAGATTCCTACCTTGGATGAGCTGCTATAGCCAAACTCTTTGTTACAGTAGGCATATTAGTTTCGCGGAAGTAGTCCTGCTGCCCCTCCAAGTCCTGCATTTGCCTCTACGTACTGTTGTCTGCACTTGCAGCAGTAAAATGAGTGCAAAGTGCATTTCAGAAGAACATATTCACATGTCTCAATCTCCACCTTTACCTGAGAGTGTGCATGAGCAAAAGTCAGCTGTTATTATTAGGAAAACACAGGCAGCCTGCTTTCTTTCCAAAGGGCCTCTCAGATGCAGGTTGGAAGTGGCAGCCAACTAGATCAGCTGCTTTTGACAGGAGTGGTCTAAGCCTGGTGAAATTTTTTTTCCCAGCAGTGCTGCTTTTGTCTTCAGTCACTCTACTGGGCCACTTACATTCTGAGGAGGAAAGGAATCCCTCTTGGTTCAGTTAGTTGTTCTGCAGGATTTTAAGTCTGTGTGCTCCAGATCTAGAATTCAGAAATAGAGGAAACATCTGAATAAATTCACAGGAGTGTAGGAGTTTGAACATTCTCACATGAGAAAGTCCATTTTTATGGATGGAGTTTTTAGGAGGCTTAGGCAAAGTTTGAAGTGACCCAAATAGTTCTGCATAAATAGATGGTTCCTTAATATGGTAGATGAACTGAAAGAAATGGAACAAAAATTATGTGGGTATAGAATGAAATATTTAATTTCTGAGTTCTTTTCTGCACTTTTTTTGATGCAATTGGAACATGATTTCTTTTAAAACATTCCAAATAGAATACCATGAAAATGTTTTATTAAAAGTAAGAAATAATTTGACACATAAACACATTTTTCTGAAAATGTACAGATTAATGCAATATGCTAACCCAAGTCTACATAATTCTTCAAAAGAGATCTTTTGATTGAAAACTTGTATTAGTGCCTGAAATTTTTCCACCGCAGTTCTGACCTTTCATTAGCTTCATGTTCCCTTTTACTTTTCTCCCACAATAGCTGCTACCAATTACGCTAAGCAGGGAAAGCTTGTAAGTGTCCTCCCTTTCAGAGACTATGGGCTTTATATCTATTCTGGTTACACAGGCATGAGGTAGATGTATCTGACCAAAGAGAGGCAGACTACTAAATATATTCCATTAGTGATGGAGACAATTATAAAAAAGATAAGAAGCTAATGCTTCAGCACAAAAAAAAGGTCTGAAATTGTGTCTTCATCAGGATTATTGCATCAGCTCCACTTACAGCATGCTAGCTTAGCTTTAATAGAAACAACAGCAAACTGTTTAAACCAACATACTATGCAGTTCTACTGGACATGCTTGTAGACCTTGCTGCTCAGTTGTTAATCTCTATTTCTCAGAATTAAAAAAAAAATTTTAAAAAAAGCTCATTTTAGTGATGTCCTTGTAACTATGACTCTTCTGTCGTGCTGGTAGTCTTGATCCATGTTCTGATCCTGTCATACTGATGGCATTTTGGGAAGCTAATTGTTGAAAGTAGCAAGAGAGCAAATGCAGAGGAAGAGGTCTTTCACTGCACCAAGAGCTGTGTCCAATTTGACCTACAAATTTTCATATTTGTATATGTAGCCACACTAATTTGAACAGTTCCTTTTTTTTCCTTTTTAATCCTCTAAGGAATTTCATCCTCCATATAAAGTTTTAAATGTTACTGGATAACTTTTATATCTCTTTGTTGTTCATGTTTTGTTAGTAGTCACTGACAATAATAATGCTGTTACTCTTGTTTTCCACCCTTTCTGGATGTTTAGGTAGAAGGGGTCTTGCAAGTCCAGGCCCTTGTGTAAATCTTAGTGAACATATTTTATCATCTTTTCCCTTCTGATGATTATATTGGAGATAAAGTCTGCAAGAAAACTTATTTGAATAGTTCTGTTCTCACCTGCACTTCATTAGTAGCTAAGTCACTTGCAAAAGTAGTTTCCTAATCAGTGCTCAACCACAATGAAAAGTTCCGTGTTTTACGTATTTCCAAAGTTCACAGAGAAGAACACAGGTCAGCAGGACTAGGGAATTGATCCTTCCTATATAGCTGGTGCTGGTGCGCTGCACCTCAAATGCTGCGTTCAGTTTTGGGCCCCCCCTCACTACAAGAAAGACATCGAGATGCTGGATCTTGTCCGAAGAGCAACAAAACCGGTGAAGGGTTTAGAGCACAAGCTTTATGAGGAGTGGCTGAGGGAGCTGGAGTTGTTTAGCCTGGAAGAAAGGAAACTGAGGAGACCTTATTGCTGTCTACAACTGCCTGAAAGGAGGTTGCAGTGAGGTGGGTGTTGACAGTTCTCCCTGGTAGCTAGCAACAGGAAAAGACGAAGTGACCTAAAGATGCACCAGGGGAGATTTATGTTGGATATTAGGAGGAATTTCTTTACGGAAAGGGTTGTCAAGCATAGGAATAGCCTCCCCAGGGAAGTTGTTGAGTCATCGTCCCTGGAGGTGTTTAAAAGACAAGTAGTTGTTGTTCTTGGGGACATGGTCTAGTGGTGAACTTAGCAGGGCTGGATTGATAGTTGGACTTGATGATTTTAAAGGTCTTTTCAACCAAAACCATTCTGTGAAGGAGATCAATACTAGACAAAACCAGCAACGCCATTACTGAATTTTCTACAGGATCTTATTCCTGTATTAGCTACATTTGTTGTCTCTACAATGATTTCCCATATCAGAAAACTATTTTATTACACATTTCACATTTCACCATGCCATTGTAGGCATTTCACATACCACTTCAACATCTCTGGGATCAGATTGACTTAGCTGCCAGATAACTATCCCTGAGTGTTCCTAAGCCTCTCAGCTATATAGGCTGTTTCTAGGTTGCCACATTCTTGTGCTGTTCCAGACACAGTGCACATCAGCATATGTTGGTCATTACCATCTTGAGCACTGGACTTTGCATTCCCATTACCTGTTGCTAGTGAGAAAAAAATTCTCACCATTAAAAGGACAAGCAGCTCTTTCCTTCGCTAAAATTATAATCTGTGTCCCTGGTCCAGGAAAATTACAAAATAAATCTTGTTCTAAGAAGAGCTTCATGTTTCCCTATTTTTCTTCTGTAGGCAGAAAAACAAGTCATGGGAGCCATCTTTTCTACTGTTTTGGACAAGCAGGGTAATAGGACACAATGAAAATTGATAGTTTAGTTCTACTCTGTTGCACACAATGAACTCTCCAGCAAATTGACCAGGAAGAAAACCCCAAACAAACTGGAGGAAATAAAATACTATTTGGAATTTTTGCTATAATTTTGACTAAAAATAATACTCGAACTTCCAGAAAATTAAAATAGCATTTAAATTAAAACACAGATGATGGCATCTTCCTTTAAAAAGATGTGAACTAAAGTCTTTTAAAAACATAACCTATTAGTTAACAGAAGAAGAAAGGACAGTAAAGCTAAACACCAGTAGCCTAAATGTAACTATGTATCTTAATTCAGAAAATAAATAAAGAAAACAAAGAAGAAACTGGAAACTTTTGCATCTTCATTTTGTGTAGCACAATAAATGTTACAGGCATTATTCTTTCAAAACTCCAGTGCGGATCTTTGCTTCTAAATTTACTCTGATGGCCGGAGGTCTTGGTGATAAAGTTGCTTTTTCTAAGAAGAACAGAGTATTAAACAGACAACCTTCTACGTCCATTCAGAAGAATCATACTAAAATGTTAGATCCTCAGGTAAACTCCTTCTGTTTTCTCATCATATCCTACCACTGGCATGCCAGAAAAACATTCACATCAACTGTGAATGATACACTAACATACCTGAAGCCAGTAGGGTGATTCATATGTGTACCTATTTAATAAAGTTCTGCCTGTAATAAAGAGTTTGCTCATTTGAGGATCAAGGTGAATTTTCATGATTTAAAAAAAATTGAAACATCTTTACATGATAACTATGTTATATTTTAAAAACTCCTTGATCCCATTTTCTGATATTGCAAATCATAGAAAGGCTTGGGTTAGAGGAACCTTAACAATCATCTAGTTCCAACCCCCCCTTGCCATGCACAGGGACAAATTCCATAGATCATGTTGCGCCCCACTGGACCACAGAGAAGGCCGCATGGGAGATGTGGCAGCTGGAGGACACTAGGGGCATAACAATCACAAGACGATAGAATTCTCAGTCTATCAGAAGTAAGGAGTGGGATCAGCAGAACCACCACCTTGGACTTTTAGAGGACAGATTTTGGACTGTTCAGGAGGCTGGTTGATGAAGATCATACAACAGGCATCTTGAGTGCTATCACACAGCACAGGCAAGAGAACTGGGTGATCTGGCCCAGTCGACATAGATACATGAAAGGCAGGTCCTGCCAAAACAACCTTATCACCTTCTATGATAAGGTGACCCACTTAACGGATGAGGGAAAACTGTGGATGCAATGTAGCTGGACTTCAGTAAAGCCTCTGATGACATTTCTCACAATATTCTACTTGAGAATCTGGCTTCCACTGGCCTGGACAGGTGCAACCTCTGCTGGGTAAAAACTGGTTGGTTGGCCAGGCCCAAAGAGTCGTGGTGAATGGAGCTAAATCCAGTTGGGGGCCAGTCACAAATGATGTCCCCTGGGGCTAGGTCCTGGGTCTAGTTCTGTTCAATGTCTTTATCAGTGACCTGGATGAGGGGATTGAGCGTACACTTAGCAAGTTTGCAGACAACGCTAAACTGGGAGGAAGTATCGATCTGCTGCTGTAACTATTAGTTTATACAGTAACTCTCTCAAACTGTAGAAAGAAGTCTTGTTCAGAAGGAAAAATATTGGACTTTTCAAGCTAATGTTTGTGCATGCTCTCTGCTGTTTGTAAATTGCTCTTGAATACATAGTCTAGACATCTATTATATTTCCAAGCACACAAGACATTACTTATGATTTTCGCATAAATTTCAGTACAGCTGAATAGTCAATTTTATTTGTTTACACAAATTTTGAATAAATATATCCCTAAAATCTTCCACACATTATCATCATAACTGTTGAACAATGCAGTCAATTCTAATCAAATTTATGATATCTGTCAATGTATATTGTTATGTAATTGGCCTGGTTAGCTGAACCCAGATATCCTAGAGAATTTTAGTACTCAGCTGTTTTCAGAACCAGAGCCTCTATTTGTGCGAAGATAATGGAATGTACTGGAATATTTCAGACAGAATCAACCTGACATCAAAATATTGGTAGATGGAAGTCATAGAATCATAGAGTCATAGAATAGTTTCGATTCGAAGGGACCTTAAAGATCATCTAGTTCCACACCTCCCATTAGATAAGGTTACCCAAGGTCCCATCCAACCTGGCCTTGAACACCTCCAGGGATGGGGCAGCCACAGCTTCCCTGGGCAACCTGTTCCAGTGCCTCAACACTCTCAAGGTGAAGAAATTCTTCCTAATGTCTCGTCTAAATCTGCCACTCTCCAGTTTGTACTTGTTTCCCCTCTTCATATCACCACAAGCCTTTGCAAGCGGTCCCTCCCCAGCTTTCCTGTAGCCCCTTTCAGGTACTCTCCTTGGAGCCTTCTCTTCTCCAGGCTGAAAAAGCCCAGCTCTCTCAGCCTGTCCTCATATGGGAGGTGCTCCAGCCCTCTGATCATTTTGTAGCCCTCCTCTGGACCTGTTCCAACAGTTCGATATCCTTCTTATTTTGAGGATTCCAGAACGGGGCATAATACTCCAGACGAGGTCTCACAAGAGAGGAATAGAGGAGCAGAATCACCTTCCTCACACTGCTGGCCATGACTCTTTTGATGCAGCCCAGGATATGGTTGTCCTTCTGGGCTGTGAGCTCACATTGCTGGCTCATGTTGAGTTTCTCATTGACCAGCGCCCCAAGTCTGTCTCCGCACGGCCGCTCCCAATCACATCATCCCTCATCATGTACTGAGAACGGGGATTGCCCTGACCCAGGTGCAAGACCTTGCACTTGGCCCTGTTGAACCTCATGAGGTTCTCACAACCCCACTTCTCCAGCCTGTCCAGGTCCCTCTGGATGACATTCCATCCTTCCAGTGTGGCAACTACACCACTCAGCTTGGTGTCATCTGCAAACTTGCTGAGGATGCACTTAATCACACTGTCAATATCATTGATGAAGATACTAAACAGCACCAGTCCCATCACTAGTCACGGATTTCCATCTGGACTTGGAGCCATTGACCACTACTCTCTGAATATGACCCTCCAACCAGTTTCTCATCCACCATACCATCCACCCATCAAATCCATATCTCTCCAATTTAGAGAGGAAGAGGTTGTGGGGGACCATGTCAAAGTCTTTACAGAAGGCCAGATAGATCACATCTGTCTGTTTATCCATGTCCACTGCTCTGGTCACCCCATCATAGGAAGCCACTGAGTTGGTCATACAGGATTTGCCCCTGGTGAAGCCGTGCTGGCTGCCATTAATCACCTCCATGTCCTCCATGTGCTTCTAGGAGGATCTGTTACATGATCTTGTTCATGAACTTGCTTGTTCTAATTTGAATTTCTATTGTACCTGTTTATTCCACACTAACTGAAGTCTTGAGTAGAGTTTTGTAATATGGATTTATACCCTCTACACCTAATTTTTACATACAGGCTTAGCTTCAAGAGTTGTTATCCTTTACATGCCAAATTGTGTAAAAGGTTCTGAGCCTGGTAGCTTAATGTAAAGTATCCATATGTTTATGTAGACAGATGTCTAAAAGCAGCATGATTTTTGAGAGTATTAGGCCAAAAATCCTTCTGAAATCAATATGTATACCTCTATTATACGTTTTGGCTAAAACCATCTAAGCACATTATTTTGTTTCAGTCACTCTAGCCAGCCTGTGGCAACATGTATTTCAGTGTTGCCTCACAGCTGCATATAGAGTATATCTTTTTGCTAACTCAGTGTCAAGAACAGAAATAAATTCATTTAAAAAGCAACATGACAAAAATGTTCCTACCAATGCACATAGACCTAGAGACAATACTCAAGTAATCCTTGCTAAAAGTATTTGTTTCACTTAATATTGTATTACCTTATTTCAAACAACATTATTACATTGTAGATCTGTTGACTCGATAAAGTTTTGCTGTATTCTGAAGACATTAATAAGTATTCCTCAAGAATATATTATGATTTGTTTTCATCGTTATGTTGACCATGTTTTTCATGAAGTGCTATTCTTTTTATATTTGTACAGAAGACAGAAAACCACTTCTAATCGAACACTGAGGAATAAATAAAAATATAAAGAGTAGATGTTAAAAGAAAATCTTTAAAAACTGAATAATTTTGGAGACCACTAGTGTCCACAAAACACCCCAACAAAACTGAGAGAAGATAATCAAAACTATTTCTTCATATCTTTTATCTTTAGTTCTTCTTATCCTCAGACTGTTGTTTGACTTTATTGTTTGTCACACAAAAGAAGCCATAAAGAAATTTAGAGGTATATTGTAAAAGAATTATAATTCAGTAATATATGAATACTTTATGTTTACTTGCTACTCTTCCCTGTACTATAGGAATGGAATTATATTAGTGATACACAGATTTTAAAAAAGCATATAGGATGAAAACAATATCTTTCCTGTATATGGCAAAAATATCCTGAGAGTTATTGTGTAGTTTATGGTTCTACCTTAAAATGTCCTATCTGAACCTCAGTCATCAAAGGAGACAGCAACCCTCGTGATCTCTAAGCTTTTACAATGAGTATGACATATATGGTGTGGAATACTTAATCGGTCAAGTGTCCTTAGTGGGTCACCTGTCCTGTCCACTTGTCCCAGCAGTCAGGACTTCACCACCAACTCTGAGATGACCTTAATTTACATAGGAAGAGGTATGTGCAGTGGCCTCTCTACACAACAATGGTCCATTACCTTGGTGATAACCATCAGGCTGAAAAGTCAGAGAAAAACATTCTGCTTTAGCCCAGATCAGAACAGAGCTGTTAAACTAATCTCATGTTAACCCATGGAGTGTGTCCAGTAACAGTACATGGTACCTACTCAGGTCTTTAGGACTATAGGTAAGAAAAAACTAATAGATACTCAAATGCTTACGTACAAAAAAGACAGACAGAGATTTATGACTCTTTCTATGGGGCAGAGATCATCCACTCTAAAGATGGAAAATGAATTAATATCCCCTACTTCAATTTCTAGCTCTAACTTTAGGATAAATGCTATTATGTTCCTTCCACTCTCCATTCAGTGCTTAAAATTAAGCAATATGTATACCAAAAATAATTCATCTTATATACAACTATTGATCTGATTATCGACTGTTTTTTTATAATGGTCTTTAATCATTGGTTTTCAGCTTGGGAGATGGTAATCAGAATATCTTGTAAAAATCTGATACTGTAACTTTTGAGTTTTGACAAAGATCAACTCCAAATCTACATGTTGCAGATTGGCTTTTATTATTGGAAAAGCTGGATCTGTGGCTTTGGAGTCACAGTTGTTCTAGAATTTTAATTGATTTCTTATCAAGTAAAACACTTAAAACATTAAGTTGGCACTGGTAATACCTAAAAAAGTAAGATGTGGAAATTCCTTTAAATGTTCCTTAAGGTGCTCGCCTTTCAAGATTTTAGTAAGAGTTAGTTCGGAGCTTGACTGCGTATGAACTAGCTGTTGCCATGCAATTCTGAGTTAGAAATATTTTCTTTAGGTTTTAATTACATTTTCAATTGTTTTCTCATTCTTCAATAGAATTGATCTTTATAAAATGACAGAAGAAAAGCAATACAACTAAATTTCATCAAAGCCCAGAAGCAGATCTAAACATAATTATTTTAGGGCTGATGAGTTCTATTTACTTAAAGTAACTTAATCTTTTCCATTTTCACATAATAATAAAAATTCTACCTGAGAAGTGGAAGAAATTAGAATTCAAAACATGTCTATTTCTGCCATTTAAGCACAGTCATTTTGTCTAATCATGTCTTATGTGTTTGTTCTCTTTGACATTATGAATTTTGCACTGAACAGGGAGAAAATGACAAATGTGCAAAATGTTTCAGAATAGGGATTCTCAGAGCTGTCATTCATAATATGACTTTTCAAATCTTTTCCATTCAAAAACTCCAGCCTATTGGAAACCTGTGGTGCTGAAATTTTTATCATTAAATTTTAATGATAATCTCCAGCAGTTTTGGTATACCTTTATTTTGACTGGGATGACAAAATATATGTCCATTTAAATGCACTTTGTAGTGCTTCTGACTTCTATTTTAGCAAGTGCTGTACCAATTTTAATACACATTTTCTTACCCCTGATTTTTACTTCAGTTGCAGGAGGCTTGTTATTTGGGATTATTTGTATTTATTTCTTTATATTTTGGATGAAGTTTGACTTTCATCAGTTAATGTAAAATATGTTTAGAATAGTGCACCAATTATTAGAAATGCAAAATCAATGTCTGGTGTGGTCTTTTGCATTGCAAAGGATGGCAGCAATTACGGCTGCTTTCAGTCCTTATTTATTTATTTGTTTATTTGTTCATTTATTTATTATTTAGTTTGCATAATAGGTGTTGGTGGTACAAATAACTTGTGATGTATTTTTCAAGATGGCACTAAATGTAGGAATAAATAACCCCAATTAAGGGTAGCTATATGTACATTAAGAAGTTTCTTCTCAAAAGAGGGTTGTTTTTTGAGCCAGTGCAATGCCTAGCACCTAAGCAGTTAACACTCTCTCTGCTATATACAGTGAGATCATTTTTACAATCTTTGCAGAGACTTCAGACAGAAAGAGTCACTTACATTTCTGTCTGCAATCAGGCAACTAGTTTAATTGGGCAATGGTAGAGCCTCGCAAGATGTCCTAATGAGCCTAATTGGTAGCAGGAATCTGACTCCCAGGAGAACAGAGACAGAAATCAGACAGACAAAGAGACAAGTAAAGGCTATGGAGTGAGAAAAATAAGATGGAAGGACTCTGTCAGAGCCTAGTAGTGCTATATACACTTCTTTGTATTCTTTCTTTTCTTAGACCTTCTCGCCACTTTGTTTTCCACCTCTGTGCCCATAGTATTATTGTCTCTGCCTTTCCTGCTATTTGAGTAGTCCTGTGGATCTTTTTCTGCTTATTGTGGCTTTTGTTCCCAAGAGATCTGAACATACAGGGAGTCCTAGCTTGAAAGGCTGCCCAGTCTAATCACAAATCTACTTTCCCAATGTGCAGTGCAATAGGCAGAAGAAAAAAAAAAAGTATCTGATCAAACTCTGTGTTTCTGAGAGCAAGAATCTTCAGTGTAGTTTAGACCACCTCACTAAGAGTGTCCCTATCTTCAGCTGTCACAGTTCTGTCACTGAAACCCCTGGCAACAATTGAATTTTAATGAAGGTCTGCTGTGCTTCAGAATTTAAATGAGATGTTTGATAAAAGAGAGAAAACCTTCTTCATATCTACTTTATGTTCTTAATGCATTCCTCCCGGTAAAATAAATAAATAAATATAGAATTGTTTCACTGCTTGTTTTCTACAGAGATTTCCATACAAAGCCAAAAAAATAAACTGAGTTGCACAGAGCCGTTTTCATGCTGATTTCCCCCTACTTCTCATAGAACCGAGTTGCTGTGTATGCAGCTGCTGTTTCTCTCTGGCTTCCTTGGCTTCCCAGACTGGCAGGGACATTTGTTTCTGATAGTTTGAATCAGTGTCAATGTGTCTGAGGCCAGCAGCTCGTAGCTTCGTGGGGCCATCCTTATCTAAGCAGAGTTTTGGCAGCTGAGCTACTTATGAGTCCTTCATATATGATGGTTCATTTGAATGCAGAATATTGAAGAATTTAACAACGCAGTTTATCCTTTGCTTACTTTCCATTGCCTGAAAATATTTTTTTTGCCAGGTGTAGAGCCTACCACTCTATTTTATCAGAGATGCCTGTGTACATATCAAAAGAGCACTGACTGTAAATGTTCAGTTTGCTGAACATGTTTGGTCTCCAAAGTAAGTTTTCAGGTTTAAACCGAGCCGTACATTGATTGTGAGGGAAAAAGTAAAGGTTATGTACTTTTAGTACATGTTGAGCTTTTCTCCTGTGCAGTATGTGACACCACCTAGGTGTAAATGCTGCCTCACGCAGATGTGCTAATGGAATTCCTGCCTTTATGTAACTGCTTTCTGGGGAATGAGGGGAGCTTACAATGCTCTGTTCTAATTACAGATGTTTCCTTGTGTTGCTAACTGTGGGGGGGTATAAGCGTGTGGATATGTATGTGAAGCAAAGATCTAGCTTGCAAACAAAAGATTTTTATCCACAGTAACATATATTGAAAATATAATGAAATGACAGCCTGAAACCCAAGATGTTTATATGAATTTATTAGATACTGTGTATTACTAATACATAGTCTTCTGCACCACCAGTTTATTTAGAATATGTTCTCATGCCTACTACATTAGCGTGGCTTCTGTACTTAAAAAATCCAGTATTCAAAGCAGTATACAGAAGGCCTCTGAAGAAGCAGCATGGGGAACCGAGAAGATGTGTCTAAAACAGATAGAAAGGGAAAGATAGCAGCTGGTACTTCTGACTATAAGCTGAAGTAGAATCATAGACTCATAGACTTGTAGACTCATAGAATCATTGAATCATAGAATGTTTGGGGTTGGAAGAGACCTTAAAAATCATCTAGTTCCAACAGGTTGCAATAGTAGTCTCAGTTGTGAGGAGATCTGTACTGTAGTAGTTCTGAAATGGATGACTTGGTCCTACGGCCACTTAAATTCATCGTATTCTGCATGCAGGAAGCCCCCTTAGAAGCCCGAATTCCACCCTGCCCTCCTGGTATCTCAAGAATTAACTCCTGATACCTGAGTAAGCATATAATTACAGTACTTAGTACAGGTTGCACTTGAAAAGGTGCCTGGGCTTTTGCTTACTTTTTTCCTAACTGCGAAAATGAAAAAGGTTTCAAGCAGATATTTTTATACATGAAAGTTGATTTCTTCCCCCACTCCAGTTTTAGTATTTCTCTTGCTGTCAGAGGGTCTGACACCCTGCTTCACTTTAAATATCCCAAACATTTTTGGCTTGGATCAGCCAGAGTGTTCTAAACATTATGTTCTGGTTTTGTCACTGTGACAATGGGAATTGCACCTGAGAATGAAGCATGACGAAAGTTGGGCTTCTTTCCTAGCATTGAGTTCCAAAAACCAGCCAACGAGAGTAGAGGAGAAACCACACTTGACTGCTCCGTGAACACTTGCCCTAGTATTTTGGGGGTAACTAATAAAAAAGCCACTCCTGAACCTTCAGAAACCCCTGCCTGACATGTCAGAAGGAGACCACAACTTCTCTCCCTTCTGGTGCTAATGAGCAGGTGCCTCTCCTCTCCTCTCCTCTCCTCTCCTCTCCTCTCCTCTCCTCTCCTCTCCTCTCCTCTCCTCTCCTCTCCTCTCCTCTCCTCTCCTCTCCTCTCCTCTCCTCTCCTCTCCTCTCCTCTCCTCTCCTCTCCTCTCCTCTCCTCTCCTCTCCTCTCCTCTCCTCTCCTCTCCTCTCCTCTCCTCTCCTCTCCTCTCCTCTCCTCTCCTCTCCTCTCCTCTCCTCTCCTCTCCTCTCCTCTCCTCTCCTCTCCTCTCCTCTCCTCTCCTCTCCTCTCCTCTCCTCTCCTCTCCTCTCCTCTCCTCTCCTCTCCTCTCCTCTCCTCTCCTCTCCTCTCCTCTCCTCTCCTCTCCTCTCCTCTCCTCTCCTCTCCTCTCCTCTCCTCTCCTCTCCTCTCCTCTCCTCTCCTCTCCTCTCCTCTCCTCTCCTCTCCTCTCCTCTCCTCTCCTCTCCTCTCCTCTCCTCTCCTCTCCTCTCCTCTCCTCTCCTCTCCTCTCCTCTCCTCTCCTCTCCTCTCCTCTCCTCTCCTCTCCTCTCCTCTCCTCTCCTCTCCTCTCCTCTCCTCTCCTCTCCTCTCCTCTCCTCTCCTCTCCTCTCCTCTCCTCTCCTCTCCTCTCCTCATTTTCCCATAACCACTGCCATAGCCTAGGATAATACAAATGTCAAATTAAATCAATTGGTGAAGAGTATTGTTGGAGACATTTCACCTTTACATGAATCAAACAGGATTTATGAACCTTTTCGGACATTTTTAGAGGAACCTAACATAGGGTGTTTTCGATTTCCTATTCAAATAGCCTAAAGTGTGAAATGAAAGTTAAGAAGAGTCTAGAGGATAATCAGGGACACCTAACTGACAACAATATAAACTGTCAATGAGATGTAGAGCAGGATGCATACTGGGGAAAAAAATTGGCCAAAATAATCAGTCACTGACTTTAGTACCGTGTTACAGCATAGAATGGGAATGAGATTATCTTCATTTTGTTCTCAACACTGACATTGATGATGAGCTCTTACATCTACCAGGCCTTTACTGTACGACAGTGAAATTGAACCAGGAATAATTGGAAGTGGGATGAAGAAGTGAACCATCATGTATTGTACTTGATCACATTTACTTATCACTCCGGACATAGAACTGAAATCACTGAAGAAATAGGCTTCACATAGCTTATGATGTTATTAGAGGAAAGTTTGCTGCTTTTATACTGCTAAATGAATTGTAATATATATAATAATATACACTATAATTCTTCTACTGCTTATCTGTATGCCCAATATTGACTGCTCGGTCTATCTCCTAAGTTCAGACAGACTGTGTTTCTCCCTCTTGATCTTTCACTAACGCCAAACAAATGGAATAAATGAAGACAACTGGCCAATCTAACCTTCCTGTCCTGTGCCAGAGAGTTCCACTGGACTGTACATCTGGTAGAAGAGATGAAAATGATTCCTGCAGAGCTGAGTCTATTCCTTAGACCCTCACCTCACTTTTCTGATGAGCCGTGGCTCTTGGTTTCCATCAGCTTCATGTGTAGGTCCAGGCTGTGAACCTGAAGGCTTTGAAAAAAAAACAGATGCTTGCCTGTATAGTGGAGCTCCATACAGATCAGGTATTTCTGACAAGCAACACTGGCATACTGGTTTGCACTGCATATCTCTGTCTATGCAGAAACATATGAAACTCTGTCCAGTCCTGTACTGGTAGCTGTCAGCACCAGGTTGATATTTATCTTCTTGAACAGCTGGGGGAAGATCTTTCTGCTGCTTGAATTATTTATGCAGGGAAACCAGAGCTGCCTTCTGCTGTGACCCTAAGTAAATAAGTTTCTGTCCTTGCATCCTCCAGACTGGAAGAGGGTGGTGTGTGGACTGTACACAGGCTTTAACTAGTGATGTGCTCACACGTGCAGAACACCGGTCAAGGAAATGTAAGAATTAACATGTGCTGCACTGCTGAGGGAGGATCTTAATTGAAATCAGATGTGGAGTGAATCCATGTTCTCTGCAGGGTATAGAGCTAATAGTGGACCTTTCTGGTTTCCAAATCCAGTTTGTTTTTTTCAGAAGGTGCAAGCTGATTCATTAATTTTGGATTCCAGAAGATAACTGGAATGGTTGTTATTGTGTTAACTGGAAAGAAGAATGTACACGATACATCAGCAAGTGAAACAACTTGATGTGTGTACCAAAACATGTAAACCTAAGAAAATAAACAGAGCTGTCATTTGATAGAAGGGAACATCCTTTCCTCAGTACCTAATTGGATCAAGAGGACCTTTATCAAACTGGTTCTATAGTGGCTGAATGTGACTGGTAGATTTCCACAGGTGTTTTTGCTGTGTACAACTGATCTGGAAAGGGAAGTTGGAAGTGAGGTGATAATGTTTGCTGATCATGTTGAATTTATTCAGAATTTTAAGTTAGGAGTCTGAATGAAGAACGCAGGGTGCATTTTGTGAAAATAGTGATAAAAGGGCAAGTGAGATTCACTTTTGATAAATGCAAAGTACTGCTGGTTGGAAAAACAACCCATCTCTACATATACAGTGAAGATCTTTAAATCAGTTATTACTATTCAGGAAAGAGAACTTGGAGTCATTATACAATTGCACTCTGAAAACATCAGCTCAATGTTTAGTGGTGGTCAGAAAAGTAAATAGAGTTTTGAGAACTGGGAAAAGGTTTGAGGGGAAAGGAGAAAAATATCATTATGCTGCTGTATAAATCCATGTTGTGCTCCAATCTTGAATACTATTTGCAGATCTGTTTATAATAATAAAATATTAGAAATGGAAAAGGTACAGAAAAGGGCAACAAGTATGATAAATAGTATGAAATTGTTTCCACATAAGAAAAAAAGAAAGAGATTTGGATGCTTTGGTGTGAATAAAAATGGATAATGAGCACCAAGGCAGCGAGTGAATAGGAGAATGGTTATTCATTCTTTCCCATGATACAGAAACAAGGCAGAGCTAAATTAAATTTTAAGCAGATTTAAGTCAAAGGGTGAGAAATAGGTATATATTTTTTCCACAGAAGGTGTTATTAACTTGTGCAAGTTATTGCCATGAAGTAACACATATGATGAAAGTTTAGATTAGTTAAAACTAATTACTGAAATCCATGGAAAAAATATTCATTAAGTGCTGATAAATGCAAAGATAAAAACTGTGACACAAAGTCCTCATGTTGCATGTTGTGGTTATCTCAGAGGAAATGCATGGGTAAAGTGTCACAAGATGCCCACCCTTTTCTTCTTTTTTTTCCTATTTTTTTACCCCTTCAATGATCTGCTCTCAGAGGCAGGATATGTAGGTAGGTGGACCTTTGTCTGACCCAGTACAGCAGAGCTCATGTTAAGGCTTGAACACCCAGATCTGTATCTCACAACACAAGACAGGGTAACCACTGATTAAACCAGTTTTCAGAGCAGAATTCAGCCTGAAGTAACTCAGTCTTTTAAGAGAAACTAACCACTGAGCTCAAAAAGGGTAGAACACTTCTGTGATGTCTTAAGACTACAATAGATTGTGAATCTGCAGTAAAAATTGTAGCTGTGCTTTCATGTGTAAAACTTTTCCTGTTAAGCACTACTCCAGCCTTTTTCTCTTTTCTTTTCTTTCTTTTTTTCTTTTTCTTTTTTTTTTTTTATTTTTTTCCTTTTTTCCTTTAGGTTTTGACCAAGACAAAGAAATAAAGAAATGGAATACAAACATGTAGGATTACTTAGCAGTAGTTGTGTTAATACCAAATGTAAAGAAGAAGTTCTTCTTACAAGGAGGAATTAATATATTTTATTGCAACAGTTCAGTGAACATTATGTGTAGAGTAGTGCTATGAAAAATATATGCAAGTGCCAAAGGTCTAACCAGAGATATTCGGGTATTTCTCCCTAAGCTCAGTAACCCACATTTAGAGGAGATTTTGCTGTGCTTATTTATTCTTTGCAGCTCTCATATCATGTGCTAGAACTAGGAAGAGAAACAAATTTCTTTTTTGTTTCGAACAAGATGACAGTTTCAAAGAAGATAGAAAGTTCCCACTGTGAGTCCATAGATGAAGAAACTGGCCTCCAGGAATCAAGCAAAGAGCTGGATCAACTGAAAGAAGTAAGGAGTACACAATTTTCAGAAAGACTTAAGAGCCACTGAATCTTTGCTGAAGGGCATTGCACATCCCAGCATCCCAGATATGTCCTTAAAAGCTGAAGATTGCTAAATTTCTTTCAAACCTCTCCCACAATAGAAAATAAGTCACTTACATGTGTAGCCATACAGTCACCTTAGATGTCCTCTTGCGCTCTAGATGGCCTCTAGCTGTCCCTCCTAGACTCAGGTCTATGACAACACATTCCGTATTGTATCTGTTGCTTCTGGTCCCCTGAAGTTGTGCTAGATGTACATGTTTAAGTACCTTAATCCCATCCTTTATGTTGTTCCTGTGTGAGAAAGAAAGTACTTCTGGGAATATGAAGGAGCTCTGTCCACATGCACTTATCTCATAGCTCTTAACTATGTTGTTGGTTTTCATACAGGCTAAAATTTATCCTGGAGTGGCAGAATGTTACACAGTAAACCTGCCAACATTAGTGGTGGAATAGTGATTCTTTCTGGGTTAAAACAGAATGGCTAGGAAATCTTCACACTCAGGAGCTGTCAACAGAGTTCCCAATGGCCTTGGAAGGTCTTGGCTAATGTGACTGTTGGGATGGGAAGCATATAAAAGTATTTTTCTGGAGTTTAAGTGTATTAAGGAGTCCATCTAAACTCAGCCAGAATCATAGATGCAAGAACTCCTTGAAAAGCACAGTTTATTTCCCTCTGCCCCAATGGAGTCTTCACGTCTTCACTTTTCTTTCAAGTACTCTTAGCCAATGTGCACATACATCTGTTGGTGCCTGTTTCTAAAACAGATTTTGAAAGTAAATTGGAAAATTTCACTCTTCTATAATGTCATTAGCTTTTTTCTTTTTAGTGGTACATATGCAAACCAACAAAATATCACAAAATTATCCCAAAGTATATTTATTATTAAAATACGTCCCTGCAGGACGTATTTTAATAATTCTGCTAGGGAATATGAGTATAAATTTAATAAATAAAATTAAAATTGAAACATAAAAATTCAGAATGATTCCTGAACATTCCTGTAAGACTTACAGAGTCTATTATAAAATGACAGCAAATCAACCGTACACTATCAGATTGTATTCATATTGCAATATTTAAATTGAGATTTCTGTCAAGGAATCAGTTGAGAATAAGGCTGTGGTAATTGAGACATTCTACTAAAGCATATTAGGTATTGAATTTTGTTCTTCAGATGCATTTTTTTAGTTTCCAGTATTTTAAAATTGAAAAGTTCAACCATATCTAAGCCTAAATCTTTTACATGTAATGAAAGTTGATGAACTATGAATGAATAATCCTCAACCTTGCTAAGAAATATTCATAATACTATTAAACAGATAAATTTCAAATACAACATACTAGACAGATGGGACTCCTTGTCTTCAAAATGAAATATAAGTATATGTCTTTTTCATCAGCTGAGCTTGTATCACTGTCTATCTACCAACTCTTAAACAATATGCCATTAAGATTAACAGAAATAAAAACATTCTTCAGCAGGATCAAATCTATCTTTGCAATGTAATCTTAAACAACTACTTATCTTCTTAGAGCCAAAACTGCTTCTTTTTTAAATTTGGTCTTTAGATAGAATTTTCTTTTCTGTGCAGTTATGTCTAAAAATATGGAGAAAAAGTTGATTCTGCCTATTGAGGAGGTTTCCAAACATTTTTCAGCCAGCGTTTTATTTGCAATATGCTACATAATAGAAAGTAAAAATATGTTTTTCCTAGGAGATTCTAAAGTTACCCTTTTTTTCAATATCTGCTTATTAATATGTCCAGAAGGTTTCCTCTTGGTCTGTGGTACTGACATATCTCTATGATGCTTGCATAAGTTCATAGGGAATATAGCTTCAGCAGACACAGGATAGGTGTAAATTGTTCCAGTGTTACACTGAGTAACAATTCAACCTCTTCCCCTTGTAAGAAATTGAACTAGAATTGTTAGAAATAATCTAAGTGAGAAACATAGATCTTTTATTATTGTGGTTTCATACTTCATACTTTTTTCATATATTCTTTCACATGACAGTCAGGACTAAAAGGTATATCATTAAGCAACAGTATAATTTCTAACTGTGCTTATTAAGATTTTAATAACATTATGCACACTTTAGGAAAGAAGAGAAAGGAGCTGAGTAACAATTCTTACAGGTTTAGATTACTAATGTGCACGTTCAGTTAATGGGCTTTGTATTTTGAAGATCTTAGCTGATGGTATTGGATTGACAGTCCAGGGTTTGGGGTTTGGAGGGTTTTTTGGTTTTCTCTTGGGATTTAGGGGATTTTTTTTTCTGTTTGTTTTTAGTATCATCTTGCAAACAGAAACCAGAAAAAAAAATTTTCATCTGGGCCAGCTGAATATGTAACACAAGCACACACTGTGAGTGAGAGAAATGTGAAAATAAGTGGAGAGGTAATGCCTGTTGAGGCATCAGCTGAATGGTAGGAGCATGCATCGTATATTGATCTTGTCTTCTCTGCTTCAAGATATGCTTGTGCCAGAGGGGAATCAAAGTCAAATCATTGTCATGCTTGGCAGTCTACTGCTGCTTCATCTCTTCTGAGAAAGTAGATTCTGTAATAAATAACCTGTATAAATATGAGCCAAAGACTTTCCTGTTATATGTGCTTACTTACCAACTGCAAATAGTTAAATGTTTTCCAACTTAATATGATCATTCTCGATTATGTCCTTTCCTACGAGAAGGGCTTCATTATTATACTTATTGATATTTCAGCATGTAGCTCTTCCCTCTCCTCTTAGCTGGCGTGTGTCATTCACACTTCTACTAGGGAAATAAATTTATTTCTCCTGCTTGATTTGTTTCAACAAATTTCTTATTTATCTCTCATAGAATCATAAAATAATTAAGAGTGGAACAGATTTTTGGAGATCTGGTCCAGTTTGTGTCTCATTGCAGGGTTAATTTCAAAGTCAGATCAGGTTGCTTGCAACTATTCTTGTTTTTAATATGATTATATATCTCTAAGAAGATTACTGTTCCTTCTTCTCTGTTCTGCTGATTCCATTGAAGGTACAAAACTTTGTATTTGGTTTTGGTGAGCTTTGTGAGGTTCCTGTCAATCCATTTCTCCAGACTGCTGAGATCCTTCTGATTCACTTTATGACTTTTCATCCCAGTTTTAGTACTCATGACAGGCTAGTCAGCCTCTGTTCAGCTGCCAGTAAGGCCACAAAGTGAGTCATCTTGAAAATTGTTTCTGGACACTGAAGGAGAAGGTGAGTAGGAACAGCCAGAAAGGATTTATCAAGGGTAAATTACACCTGTCCAACCTGACTGCCTTGTATGTTGAAATTACTAGATTTGAGGACGAGGGGAGAGCAGTAATTGCCATCTACCTTGACTTTAACAAGGTTTTCAACATCCTGCGCTGCAGCATCCCTTGTGTCTGTGCTGGAATGTTGCAGGGCTACTTTCTAGACACTCCCCAGTCCTTTGATCATCTTTGTGGCCCTTCTCTGGACCCTCTTCAGCCCCTCCATGTCTATTTTGTATAGCAGGGACCCAAACTGAAAACAGTCCTGCAGATGTGGCGTGACAAACATTAACTGGAGTAGGATAATGACTTCTTTATCACGGCTGGTGATGCCCTTGTTGATGCAACCCAGCATCCTGTTGGCTTTATTTGCTGCAGCAGTGCACTGTTTGCTCATATTGAGCTTGTCGTCCGCCAGGACCACCAGCACAGAACTGCTCCCTAGATGAGTAGATACCAGACTGTGCTGCACTTCTGGATTATGTTTTCCCAGGTGAAAGACCTTATGCTTGTTCTTGATGAATTTCATAAGGTTCTTGTTAGCCAGCTTTTCCAGTCTCTCCCTTCTGAAGTGTCCACTCCCCCACCTAGTTTGATGTCAGTGGAAAACTTAATCAGGGTATACATGATGCCATCATCCAGATAGTTTATCAAGATATTAAACAGCATCAGGCCCAATATCTCTCCCTGGGGGAATCCCATTTTTTACTGGTTGCCAGTTTGAAAAGGGGATATTTACCACCGCCCTCTGGGTGCAGTTCCCCACTCACCACACTTTTTTAAATAATTGTGCATCAGTTTCTCTAGGAGGAGGCTATGAGAAACCATATTGAAAGTCTTGGAAAAATCAATGTAGACAATATTCATCACTTACCCCACATTAATCTAGCATATTACTTTGTCATAGAAGGCTTTGTCAAGTGCACTTTGTTCCTGCTGAATCTATGATGGTTTTTGGTTGGTTTTTTTCAATCACGTATTTCCTTTGAGTTGTGATAGCCTCTAGGAGGATTCATTCCATAACTTTCCCAGAGACTGAAGTAAGAGTGATGGGACTATAATTTCCTAGATCTTATTTTAAGTCCTTCTTGTAGATGAAGGTGACATTAGGATTCTTCCAGTATTCTGGGATTTCCTCTAATCTCTGTGACTTCTTAAAGAAGAGGATAATATCCATCAGGTGGATGTTATTGGAACATGTTATCCAGAGGGAATCATAGAATCATGGTATCATAGAATGGCTTGGGTTGTAAGGGACCTTCTAGTTGGTTGGATTGATTGCATTGGAAGATCATCTAGTTCCAACTCTGCTGCCATGGGCAGGGACATCCCACTAGACCAATCTGCCCAAGGCCCCATCCAACCTGGCCTTGGACACTTCCAGGGAGGGGGCAGCAACAGCTTCCCTGGTCAACCTGTTCCAATGTCTTACCACCCTTGCCATGAAGAACTTCTTCCAAATAAAGATGAATATAATCTCTGTCTTTGGAGATATTTGATACCTAGCCCACAAACTTTGATCAACCTTGTATGAATTCAGACCTGTCTCTGCTTTCAGTAGGATATTAGACTAGAGATCTGAGATCACTAGATACCCTTCCAGCTTGGGTGATTCTGTGAATTGATGCAGGATCATGGATAATAAAACCTTGTATTTCAAGCTCAAATGTCTTGTAGATGGCAGGAAATACCTAAAATTGTGATTACTATAATGTTATAGTAAAGAAGAGAGTGTTACCTCTTCTGGTAGTGTTCTTTAAATAAATCCTGCTACCAAGACAAATTTTAAAACAAACCCAAAACAACTAAAGAAAAATATCTTAAGAATGAATCGGTTAACAGTGGTGTTTAGGCTGCTGGTTTTTTTTCATGCTGCCAGTATTGTGTCTCTGTTTTTATGTATTCCTGTCTGTCTGCACTTGTAAGTGCAAAATCCAAACTTGTAGAATGCCAAGGAAACCTAGATCCTTTTTCCTGTGTTAGTGCTCTTAGGGGGTTCTGTTAACAAGAAACAAATATCAGCTGAAATTAAACCTCTTCAGTATAGCTGGAATAAAGTCCTAATGCAGGAAAACAGTATGTATGTTTGAATTAGATTAACAGGATCACAAGAGATGCTGACAGAAAAAGAAACGTTTTATCATAATCCAAATGATAACACGTATATTAATTTGAAGTCCACTGAAGTTGAGCAATTGCAAAGCTCAGTTTATGGTATAAGATTGTATGAGGGAATTTAGAAAAACCAGGCAAAGCTTCCCAGCAATTTACATCAAGCAGTGAAAAACCTCTAATATAACACAGTGTCTTTCATTTAGTGTTTTACCACAGAGTGGAAACCACTGAATGCAATCATCATTCTAAAGCCCAAACTCTATGAAAGATCAAATTTTACTTAACTTTTTAAAACAAGAAAGTTAACAAATGGTTACTAATGATTAACAGCAAGTTAACATTGATAGCTTTAAAGGCAATGTGTCTAATCATTGCTACAAGAGTATAACTATGGTAATTAAGATACATCACCAATTGCCCTATTATCATCATACAAATCTGCAGTTGCTGGGGACCCCTTATTGCAGGATTTGAAGAGTCTTCCCATGACAACTGGGAGGTCCTGCACAGAGCATCCCCTCATAGGTGAGGTTTCTGAACTCACTGCAAAAGGGCTTTTATACTGCTAAACAAACACTTGATTCTAAAAGTGAGGAATCTCTGGTCTCAGCTGCTCCATTGCCCTCCCTCTTGGAGTTTTCACCAAATCTCAAGAAGGGAGATAAAGGAAACAGCCTGGATATCTCTTATCTTTGAACTAAGGGAGCTGTTGAGGTGCAGCATTCCTGCATAGTTTTTCTCCTTTCACACAGTTTCATGCTCATGCTGATTGGTCAGCCAGGGTGCTGATGACCCAGGGATTGCCACTCTTTTTCTTGTCCTCTGTATGCTGAAGAAACTACAATTAAGGTGGCACAGCCTAGTTCTATTGATAATTCAACTATGATGCATTTTCTGACACTGTGTATTAAAAATAGCACGGCGCAATACTGCTGCGATGTGAGAAGTTACAGATTGAAGAGTACACATAACAATGTAATCTGAATCATCCATGAATTTGGGGGATGGATACAGAGGGATCAGCACTGGACCTTTGAAGGCTACTTAAATTTCTGATATTAGGATTGTAATCTCTGGGCTCAGATCTGATCTCCCAGGTGTAGGAAACTACTTTATAATTGAAAGGCATGATTCCAGCTTTGGATGTATCCATGCATACTGCAGGTGTGCTAGTGAGTGCTGTTTCATCATATCTGCAGAGTAATGTTGAGGAAAAAAGAACAGCGATATAAATATAGCATAAGAGTGGAGGTAATCACTATTGTGCAAAATAGAACAGATCACCTATAACATCTGCTGCAGCACATCTCTATGTATAAATATTTTTGTGGCACTTGCTTGTCACTATAAACTTGTTTGTGAGTGGTTCCTACAAATAAAATATTTCCAGTGTTAGATCTTTACAATCTACTAACAGATTTAAAAGCTCTAGAGGTCAACATCTTATTTAGGTCACAAATTATAGATGCAGAGTGGATTATTTTTATTGATTTAATTTCCTTACTTACATATCTGTGATATGTTCTTCTGAACAGATGTCCTAACAGACTCCATATGGGTAAAGTGATTTTTGAATGGAAACCTCAAGTGGTGTATTTTTGGCTTGCCATGAGACAGAAACATTTGATAAACTAACTAAAGTAAAATATATCCTACTATTTTACTCTGATTTTTTTTCTACATTTTTTTTTCTCATTCGCTGTAGTTCCCCACTGGTCAAGTCCCTCAGGCAAAGTGGGAAATAGGATGAACCTTCTCCTGACTGCTGGTGTAAGAGCTGTAAGTAAACAGTTTGTAAGTAAACAGAGGGTGCAGTTTGAAAAAGGAAGTTCTGTCTTGTGGAATATCAAATAACATTATTATTGTTGAAGATGCACCTACAAAACAGACCAGTAGACAGAATTTCTCACGCAGAGGGGCAAGAGCTCACTCAATGATATCACTCAGCAAAAATAAGGTGGGGGCACTCAGTCCCAGGGAAGTTTTCTTGGCTGGCATCCTGATCCAAGGGGAGGGTTTCCAGTCACAGCCTCCTGCTCCATGGAGAATTGCTCAAAAGGGGTTTTCAGTTCGACATCATTTTACACCATAGTCGAGTCCGATCTGTGGCCATTCTGATTGTCTGGGGGCCCACATCTTCCAAGGCTTTGTTGGGCATTGGTTCTCTACCTCCTCCCTCTACAGTGTGTGTGTGTGAGTTTGGGGAGGGGGACAGGGGCGAGGTGGTTAAGGTGGGGCAGAGGGGAAGAATGGGGGTTTGAAGAGTAGCAAATACGTGATCTTTGTGCCTTTGGTCATCCTAGCATTTGTCAAGTTATCAGGTGCTTAGTAGACTATAGTCTTCATCATGTCCTTTTCAGGGTACCTGCCACAATCCACTCCATGACCACAGTCATAAGTTAACTGATTTTCCCTCTAGTCATGGTAGAGTCACCTCTTGCTTCCAAGGTTAAAAGAGGACATGGTCTTGGTAAGCATTATTGCTCATCATGAATCATCACTCCTCAATTATTCTAATATCCAACACGCAGCTGTTTTTGAGGGTATACTCTACCAGTAAGCACAGATTTCACAACCATGCTGCTAATAAACTTATTACAATATAAATTACAATAAACATAACTACAATATTTATTAAATAAAATCCAAAGATATCAGAAATTTCCCTAACCAATTAGTTCCCTATAGAGCAACTCTTGTTTTTAAGTCTTTTGCCACTTTCTTCATTTGTTGATTTGATCCTGATGTATAATCAACATATTTGGGATATGGATGTAGCCCTCGTCTATTGACAGGTTCAAAATTTTAGTAAAATACAGCATTTTTGTTCCACCAAACACTACATCTGGCAGTTCACAGAATCACAGAATAACCAGGTTGGAAGAGACCCACCGGATCATCGAGTCCAACCGTTCCCATCAAACACTAAACCATATCCCTCAGCACCTCATCCACCCGTCCCTTAAACACCTCCAGGGAAGGTGACGCAACCACCTCCCTGGGTAGCCTGTTCCAGTGCCCAATGACCCTTTCTGTAAAGAATTTTTTCCTAACGTCTAGCCTAAACCTCCCCTGGCGGAGCTTGAGGCCATTCCCTCTTGTCCTGTACCCTGTCACTTGGGAGAAGAAGCCAGCACCCTCCTCTCTACAACCTCCTTTCAGGTAGTTGTAGAGAGCAATGAGGTCACCCCTCAGCCTCCTCTTCTCCAGGCTAAACACCCCCAGCTCTCTCAGCCGTTCCTCATGAAACTTAGAGCATAGTATAGTGTTTTATTGATCCCCACCCCATGATGCCATAAATGGGTAGGAGAAGTATGAGTTCATCATTCAAACAACTTCTAATTTTTTGTCAACACATTGTTGTCCGGATCCTGTTTGTCATCATCACCAGTAGGAAGGCAAGGGTGCTTTCCTTTTCCATTTTTCTGTAAGAAAGCACAGAGCTATCCTCAGCTTAGAATCTAGCCTTAAATTTAGAAGTCAGGGATCATCCACTAAGCACTAATATACTGGGGTTTTCTGGTCCCATACAGGGCATCCCAGGCATATAAGCCTCTGGGTTTTGCCAGGGTCATGGGCACAATGCTAACAGAGGGTAGCTTCACTATTACAGGTTGTCCTAATGGGAACAGATCCCTTTTATGATCTGGTATATGATCACTGCCTGTTAATGGTCCAGTAATACAAAACACTAAAATTTGTGGGTTTCCATAACTTCCCCAGCCGCTGTTAATAATAAAGACTGCCTGTGGTAGCCGTATGTCCCAGTTGTGGTGTGAGACATCAGCATGTCTTTTAATCAGATCATTGGTTTATTCAACTATACCATTAGCCTGAGGCTGATATAGTGTATGAAACACTCATTTGATGCCTTCAATTATCACTCAGGATGCACTCAAGAGTAGGTAAAAAACCAAACCACATTCTCAGCACTTGAACAACCTAATATCCAGCAGCAGCACTGACAGCTGTCTGTAGTCATAGTCAATCCTGACACTTATCTCTGCTCCTACCAAAATATATATATTTTCTCATGGGGCAGTTTTAAAGAACAGATGTAAGCAATTTACCAGGTGCTCCAAAGTATCTTGCCTTGCTTGATATGCTAGGCTGGGGCTTGACACAGCTGATTGGCCTTAAGCCATGTCCTTAGCATCTAGGGTGGCATTCCATGAGCAGACAGCCACCTGCATTGCTATTACTATCGAGGTTATATTTGGGAAGGCAGCTATTAGTAGCAGAGTATTAATAATCAGTTTTCTATAATCAACTGTTAAATGTCACCATCCATCAGGCTTATGGACTGGCCAGACCAGAGAGTTAAGAGATAAATGGATGTAGTTTGTTATCTGTCTCTTCTCCAGGTTGTCAATCACTTTCCTCAGGTAGCCCAAACTGAGTCTGAGGTATGAGACACTTTTCTACTTCACCTGTTACCCTTATTATGTTCATAGTCTTTCTTGAGGGTTTAATTTTGAGCTCTAAGGTCTGCTGCTTATTTAAAACTCTGTTCTGTTAGTTCAGGAGTGTAACTTTTATGTGTAAAGTATAGTTGCTGTTGTACTAGCAACAAAGTGTATATATATTTGTGTACACTGAGTTTAAAATACCTGGATTGTGTATTTTTATCACTGCAGTGCAGAAACTACCCAAAAAGCTAAGTAGCTTACACTGAGATAAATCAGAGCTCTTCTTGGATTGCGTCGACAATATTGAAATAATTCGTGTGACTGCAAGGAAACATGACGATCCCCTGTCATGCTGGGTAATATTGCCCCATTGTGTAGCTGAGTTTCCTCCTCTATCAGTCTGTAATTAACTCTTGTCTTGAGCTGGAGCTTGTCAGTGCTGTGTTTGTGCAGTACTTGATAGAAAAGGATCACTGGCAGAGGTATAAGGGTGGATAAGTGAGCCTTTGAAGATATGAAATGCTACAAGCTGGTGCTATTGATGATGGAAGGGAATAAGGGCTCTTTGCAAGTTAACTGGGAAGGACAGTTCAGCAAAGACTTCCTGATTTCCCCTTCAGTTTAACTTAAATTTAGTGGAACCTATTGATCTAAAAAAAGCTCCATATATGGTCTTGTTTGTATACCAGTTCATGCACTTTCTATCTGTCTGCTCTGCCTTAAACATTTATGAGAACTAAACATTATATTTAGGCGGTAATATAATGATATGACCTTGTCTGTGCTGATATTCCTTTCTAAACATATCAGTGAACTCTTTTGACTTTATTTTTTTCTGTTGAGAGATACAAACACTTTTTTTTTTCCACTGCAGATCTATTATTTTAAGATATATTATTTTATCGGGTTTTTTTTGTATACTACCTGTCTTGGAGTTCTGTTGAAACACCAGACTAAATGTGCTTTCCAAATTCAGCACGATATTTCATGGTAAGACATTCCCAATAGCTGTGGTAGGCTGGATTATATGAGGCCTTTCCATGTCACCATTGCCTTGAAAATAACTATTTTTTAAGTTAATTAGACAGATAAAGAATATTATTAGACCTATGGATAAAATTTTACCTTATGAAAAGATGAAGACTGAAAGGGACCTGGAGTTGTGGAAGGGATGGGAAAGAAAACAAGAGTTGATAGACAAAGTCTTCTCCTGTGTTCTGCTCTATTCCACCTTACCTCTATCTGCAGCTGCCTTTGCTGTCTTCACTTTAGAGGGATTTCAGGATTTACAGAGAGAAGCTGAAGGCTCTTACCAGGTGTGAACGTCCTCTCTCGTGCCTGCAAAGCAACCTATTGCTTATTCCTTTGTTTTTTCCTACCAAGGAAAAGTCCTTAGTCACCTTCCCAGATGCTCTCACAGAGCTCAGAGCTTAGGCTATAGAAAGATCTTTTTCTGATGACTCTTTCAAAAAATCATTCCTTGTCATCAGAAAAGAAAAAAAATATTTTGTAGGATTTTTTTTTCATAAACTTTTAGTTAATAAGTAAGGAAATTCACTTTGGAAATACTGTCAGTAAGGCTATGATATCCCTTAATTACCAAGCCTGTGGCATTTCACTGTTTTATGCAAGGGTGTTTGTGTTGTCTGCATTTCATTTTCCCATTGTAACTGCAGAAAATCTGAAAGTAAGCAAAAGTTAAAATGTAAATGCCATGGTCTTAGCTGTAATATTAAATGTTCCCCATGGTTTTACGATTACCCTTTACAGAATCTGTTGATGCATTTTGGCAAGCACAATATTAAAAATTTGCTTGGCAAAAATCCCTTTAGCAGAACCTGACAGACAGTAAGGTCAATAAAGTTTTAATCAACGGAGGAGAAAATACTCTTCTTCCATATGGGTACCATAGAACAATAGTTGCATGAAATATTTATGATTCACTTTAGAATCTCGAAGCCTGACACGTAAGTAAAGGTTGGTGATTATTTCTAAAGTAAAATATGTTCATCCTTAGAATTTCTGAGGATTAAATTGCTGCAAAATAAATGCTGGTCTTGTTACTGGAAATATAGGCTGTAGTACATGACTGAACACAAAGTTTGTTATTGAGCTTCATTGTCTACATAACCTGCTATCACTTTTTAAGGACTCATAATTGCATATTTTGTGTATGTTGTTTCTTCAGGTATCCCTATCTCTTTGAATTGTACATTTTGGTTGGATGATATACGACTATATATTGACTGTTGTTAAATACATCACACTGTCCCTAAGATTTTTTTGCTTTGACTGGTTTGTTACATTAGAATTGTTCAGCACACAGAATATTCTAAAAATAAAGTACTACTTATTTCACTACATGGCCTGGACTCTTTGCTTGGGCAAATCAAAAAATCTGTAATGAAGAGAATTCATAATAAAGGGAAATTCCCTCCCTGAGTCCTGATGCTTCTTCTTCACCCATTCCCAGGCTTTGATCCAAGGAGGAGGAAACCCAAGAAAACTTCCACATCATGGATGGATGAATGGCTTCCTTTAGATATTCCCAACTCAGTGCAATAACTCTATTTTCCACCATGAAACCATTAGTGGTCTGGTCACAAGAACTGGAGAACTTAAATGGTTTCCCTGATGCTTTTCAATTCCCAGCAGAGGAGTAGGTGAAGGCCAGTGGCCATGGCTGAATTCTGACTCTGCAGAAAAGACAAATTGAAAAGTATCAAACTGTCTAGGTGTGCTAGTCACTCTTCTAAAGTGGATACCCAAGGAAAGGCTGAATGTATTCTGCACTCATATCTGCTACCATTTTAACACTTGCTAATTAACAATTAATGCAGCCATTAATTAACACCTACAGCAAGCTTCTTAGCCATCATACTGAGAGTCTGAAAGCACTGAAACATGATTCGCAGTTTTGAGTTCATTATGAACTCTGAATAATTCATCTTGTTTTCAAGAAACTGCTGGTTTTTTAGAGATAAACTTAAATTACAGGTGTACAATGAGTTGAATTACCAGCTACATTATCATATTTTTAAATCCAAAATATATTGCTTTAATTCTGTGATGTTAAAGGTGCCTGAAATATTTAATTAGGCATTTCTAGTCGTTTTGCTGTTATAGTAATTCAGAGAGCTTAGGAATGACACTCAACTTTTCAAGAAAGCAGTGAGAATGAGTATGCAAAATGTAAAAAATAATACAGAATGACTGGTTTTGGATCAAATTAATAAAAAATTAGCAAAAAATGTACGTAAGTTGTTAACCTTTTTTGTTAACCATAATTGGAATATTACACTTACTGTCATAGAAGATTAATTGGCTAAAGTCACTATTAAAATAACCTTAAGTAAGTATTAGTTATAATAGAATTCTGTTTCCTGAATAAGAATGGATAAAATTTCTGCATCATTTGAATTAAAGTCATAATTTATTTTAGAAACCCTTGACGAGTGTTGAGTATTTTGCATAAAATTCAAAAAATAAATTGCAGTACCTTAAAAATCTTCCCCTCTACTAGTTTCTTTTCTTTACCCTTACTTTTCTTCTAACGTTCAGAAAGGAGTGGTTTTGGTGGTGGCGTTTTCTTTGTCTTTCAAAACATTGAGACATAGATTTAATGTATTTTTAATGAGTATGTTGTTATTCTGCCATCTTTTTCATAATTTTTTCTGAAGTGATTGGCACTATCACTGAGTCCAATTGTTCATTCAAAGCACATGCAAATACAACTGAGAACGCTTAATTGCATTTTTTCCTGTCAAGTCTTTAATTTTCTTGCAGACAATTTCAGGTGACAGGTTTGGGGAAAGACAGAATCTTAATCTTCTTCCTAGCATGCATATTTATTTCTGTCTACTACTGGATGGAGTCCATGAAGTATATCAGTGCTGTGCTAGAAGATAATAAAGAGATACTTGGAGTTTTTTGGCACGAGTTTTAAAAACAGGCAGACCTTAGTTCCAACCAGAACTGTTCAACAGGGATGTGTATTTCTAGTGTATGTAATAAAACTGCAGTATGGCCACCAAAGTCTGATATAATTGGATATTCTGTGGCCTCTGTTCTAGTGCAATCCTACAAAGAAAATGTGCAGTTCAATACTTCTCACAGCTCTGTATTTCTCATGCCTGCTTATTCCTAAAATGTATTATTGGAGTCAATTCCTACATATATAAATTTCTCAGCCTTGGCAGTGCTGGTTGGATCCATTGTGTCTACTAGATGTTAAAGGAAGAAAATAGCTGTGTTTGTTTCTTAACAGAGATAGGCACCTGCTCTCTCTCTTCCAGCTGAACTTATTTCATGTTATTAATTTGTCTTATGTGGCCATGAAGTCCTTACAAGTCTAACATGGAGCGGCTGAGAGAGCTGGGGTTGTTTAGCCTGGAGAAGAGGAGGCTGAGGGGAGACCTCATTGCTCTCTACAACTCCCTGAAAGGAGGTCGTGGAGAGGAGGGAGCTGGGCTCTTCTCCCAAGTGACAGGGGACAGGACGAGAGGGAATGGCTTCAAGGTCCGCCAGGGGAGGTTTAGGCTGGACATCAGGTGAAAATTTTTCATGGAAAGGGTCATTGGGCACTGGAACAGGCTGCCCAGGGAGGGGGTTGAGTCACCTTCCCTGGAGGGGTTTAAGGGACGGGTGGATGAGGTGCTGAGGGGCATGGTTTAGTGTTTGATGGGAATGGTTGGACTCGATGATCCAGTGGGTCCTTTCCAACCTAGTGATTCTATGATTCTATGATTCTATGATTCTATGATTCTATGGTTTAGTCCTCCCTATTGTAAAAACTGTGGTTGTAGATCAAAGCTAATCATGACAATCAATTCATTTACAGCATGTGGATTTGAAGGTTTTAGTTATAGTAATAGAGACTTGCAGCATGCCTAGATACTTGCAGCTTTCCTATACAGTGAGAAATATGTAGCCCCAATTCATCGTTTTCTACAATGAATGCACACTGGTGAGAGCAGAAGGGTTTCACATAGCTTCACAAGATTTTGCCTTTGATATCTGAATAGCTGTATTCCTGCAACTTTGACTCAATGATAATTTTATTTATTGAGACAATGAGTATATAAACTAATAGTGGAGACTCATCTCTGTCTGAGACTGAACCTTTACCAAAGTCAAAATCACACAGTTATAACGTGTTTTACAGACTCTGAGATTAATGCAATACCTAGTTTATTGACCAAGTTTTTCTTCAAGATTTCTTAGACACAACAGTGTTAATGGATAAGCAGATAGTTCCACATACACTTAGTATCACCTAGTGCTTTTTCATATTAACAGTAGCCTAATCATTTAGGGTTTTACTTCTAAGCAATAAAAGATACCTCTGGAGGCAGATTTTCCTTGTTTATTTTCTCTCTTGGCTCAGGTTGTTTCTTTTTAAAAAAATATTTATAAAAAGGGAAAAAAACCTCAAACTGGGAAGAAATAATTCTTCTAATGTTCTTAAAGTACATCTAAGGGTAACATTGTCATAAGCTGTTGAAAAGTTACTGTTAGCACATGAAAACAGTGCCTATATTGAAGCCTGTTTAGGTGTTTTTCATCTAAAAATTTTTCAACGCTAATGCATTCTCTCACAAAAAAAAAGATGGACTTTCGTTTTCTCTGGCAAATTTTATTAACTAGGTTCATGCTGGAATTGTTGATCAAAGTCTGAGGGGCAACCTGCTTCTAAATAAATGGTACCTTGTTGCCATAATGAATGCCAGAGTTACCTGTTAAAGGTAACTACATTCCCATGCTTTTTACACCTTCTTTACCTATTACAGGGATGCTTACTGGAAACCAGAATGACATAGTTATTGTTGGATATTTGCCATTTTGTAGCAATGACAACACTTGTAGTGTTAGAATTCTATTCGGACAAAAAGCATCAATTACATTTTATTTCTTATTTAATTACATTTTATTTCTTATATACCTCTTAATTTGATGCTTTGAACAATTTGGGTTTTTTCCCCACTCTGATTTGAGATTTTTAATGTTTACCGAGCAACATACTTCCCCCACCCTCCCATAGAGTATTGCATACAATATGTTGTCTGGTCTCTACAGCTTTTCAATAAGCTGTACTTAGAAACTTGACTCCTCTGATATTAAGTGAAGGAAGAGGATTTGACAGGTTTTGATATGAAATGAATAGTGAGTTTCCTCGGAAAATGTGTCAAATTAAAGCAGGTGGGGTGAGAAAAACAGCTACAATATGTCAACTTTAGAGGCTTTGATTTATTTTTAATGATGCAGTGCACTTTAGGAAGCCTGAAGATGTGTTCATTCACAGCCTATTTCTCAGTGTGCTGTATTGTTCAGGTATTTCTTCTAAGCTGGGTGAAAGAGGGGATCATGACCTAGAACTCTTGTAAATAGCAATTACCTCTTTGGAAAGAGAATGATTAAAGTTTAGTTGAATGTCAGCAAACTATTCACTCCTCTCTCTCTTCCTCTCCTCTGTAATTTATTTATACTTCTTAACTACACATCCTCCTGAAGTTTTTCTATTGTTAGCTCTCTTCGTTATTTGTTTATTTACTTATTTACCTGCCTGCCTGCTTGTCTCTCTGTCTGTCTGCCTGTCTATCTATCTATATCTATCTATCTATCTATCTATCTATCTAATCTATCTATATCTATCTATCTATCTATCTATCTATCTATCTATTTCTTATGGGTCACAAAGGATAATGTGAAAGCATAAAATTACAGTAAGTTATCATATAACAAATCAATATTTTCAAGCTCAAATGAATAAAAAATAAGTTTGCTGAGTAAAAAATGTTTAAATACTTAATAAAAAATATTTCAGGAAAAAGAAGACCTGCAATATGATGGATCCACAAAATAGGATTCAAACTGAGAACATATTTTTTTTTCAGAAAATGATTCCAGCAAATCTTCTCTATCTCAATTTCATGAAAGAATTTGATACTAAAAAGGTTCTTGGGCAAAATCTGCATGAAAGTACTCAATGGGCATGGGGAGAAAGTGTAAAACTTCTCTATTTCTATTCATTCTATTGAGAGACTTGCTAACTTGAACTCTACTGAGATTTTTTTAGGTTGCTTGTTTGTTTGTTTGTTTTAATATAGAAACTTTCCAGGGTTCTTCGAGGAATGCAGAATTAGGAAAAGATCTAGACAGATTTACTTCAGAGTTGCAGGTGACTCAGGATCCTGTTCACTAGGGTTGATGACCTTTGATTAACACAATTTACCTGTCAGCCAACTCAACTCAGCACAAATATCAGTCTTCACTGAAACATTAGTAGACAATTAATATTGTCACCGCAATCCAGATACAAAAGTGCACAGAAATATGATGCACCTAGGGCCTTCACAGCAGGAGTCTCATACTATAGTGTGAATGCTTAAAAAAATACTTTGATGAACTATAAGAATGAATTAGTACCAAACTAGTCCATCAGCATAAAAGAAGAGACAAGAAGGATGTGACTTCCTGGCTTCCACAGCTTCCCATGTGCAGATTTGTATGTGGTGGAGCCAATGAGTTTGGTTCTGAAATCGAAGATTTGTTTATTTGATTTCACGTCTGCAGGTTCCTGTGAATAAAGGTCACTTCATATACAGAATATATGATTACATAAAAACAGCTGTGATGCTGCGCTGGGGCCCAGCTTAATATCCTGCTGGCCACAAGCTTCCTTTATGGGTTTTAGTAAGTGATATTAAGTTCATGTATTGAATGATATCTAGATGCCTGCCTGCATTTGAATTCTTTAAGATCTAGCCACATAATTTTCCATTTCAACCTTTTTTTTTAAGTGTCTAGGATTTATTACTGTTTTATAGAAAACTTTTTCTAGATTACTTCTGAATGCAACAGTCTGTTAAATGAATATTCAACAGTATCATTTGACCAATGATTAATTGCATAGCATTAACAAAAAATCAGAAGCTATTCTCAGATAAAGTTGCCTTTAATTGTTTACAGGGAGAAAAAAATATTCAAAATTATTCAAGCTTGTAAAACCAAATAAATAAATCTGTAAATTTACCTGTAGATAATCTAAAAGCAGAATATTAAGAACATACTGCAACCATGTCACCCCACTGACTTTATGAGACACCTTAGAAAAGAAGAAAGTTGTACTTGATGCACTTTTCTGTCATGAGCCTTTGTTGTTGCCATTTTTAAGTTTCAAATTTTAAATCAAGGCTCAAAATAACAGATTAAAATTTATCTTTCCAAAATTGTCTTCCATTGGTGACTTTGTTGTGCAATTTAATATCTATTTTTAAGTAATTCATGCTAATTTGTTTTTTCCTTCGGAGTCACTTTTTTGTGATAATTTAAAATTATCTCAGACTTATTCAAATAGTTGATTTTCAGCAATGAAGATAAACTGAGATCATAGAACATAATTGTTTTATTTTTGTTTTTATTTTTTTTTTAACAGTGGCACTTTCTGACTGACTGTATGGTATATATTATTATATCAAGCCATGTCCTTGATACTACTGACAGGACGTTGTGTTATCTTCGAATTGTGCCTGTAGAAGTGAGAAGATTTTGCAATTCCAGAGGTTATCAGAAACCTATAGTATTTAACCATTGAGTATCAGCTATCTTGGAAAGGCAAAAGGTGTGGAAAAGACAAAAAAATACATTGTCTTTTGTCTGTATCATTTCATACATGAAATGAAGTAGGAGCATGTTTTCCCCATCACCATCCACCTGTGTTGTAAAGTCACCTTTAGGTGAATAGTTTAGTGTTTTGATTCTTTGAAGGAACTTTGAATTTCTTAGGCAAATGCACCAACAATATTTAGTTGGCAGAAAGCAAAAACTTTTGAGAGATATTGTTAAGAAAGATCCAGTGTTGAATTTATTACAAATTGCATTTTCTACTTCTAAATATTAACAGAGTATTCTAGAACAAATATTATACCTCTCAGATTATAATTCTTTGGCTTTGAAACCTGTTAATGAATGTAATCATAATAAACTGAAGCACTACAGAGATATGTAGGATAAACCGTATTGTTAATGTTGGACCTTGAATCTCAGGCTAAGAGACTACTTCTCTAATCAACATCATGTCCTGCATATTTTTATGCTTTGTAGGTATTTATTACTCCTCTTGCTGGTGGCAGCCTGGTTGCTTGCTGATGTCATCTTTACATGTTTTCTGTTGTCTAACAGAACTATCACACTCAGCTGATAAGTGATTTAGTACCTGCACAATTAGGGCTAAAAGCTGAGCTTGTCTATAATATCTGCACTGAAATCAAGCTTGTAATAAACACTAATCTAACTGAAGTGTTTTAACTTCACTGAACAGCCATATGTAGCTAATTTTGTGAAAGATAAGCTATGAGCTCAGAGATAGATACATTTATATAACTTTTCTGTTTAAGAGGAAAAGTCTTATAAGGATAATGGAGCAGTATTTATTGCCTTGAGTAGATTGCCATTTTCACATTATGAACTTTCTTGGTTAGGTTAGATCGCTTCTTTGCTTTGTCCTGGGACTAAGGCGTTTCAAACAACTCCTACCTATTTTTCTCTTGTCTTTCTCTGAAAACTTGAACCACAGAGTAGTTTAACAAAAAAATATTTTTTTCTCTTTTTGATGTTGTTCCCTTGTTTCAAATCTATTCAATCTTATCCCTACTTTCTTCTGTGCCTGTCTGCTATTTTTAATTCTCTTGCCATTATTGCTTGACATTCTTTATGAAATATCTCATGTTAAGTTGTAGAATATGTCTAATTCAATGTCATGGATGATACCGGCTCAGTAAATTTAATTATTGTTTTCTTTAAAAAAAAAGAAGGACAATGAATTACCCAAAAAAACTGTAGCTAGAATTTTATTGACCTCTTTGGAGCCACTGAGGCAGTGTCAGCTTAAAAGTGAAATCCTTATTTCATGTAGGGATTAAAAAGTTTTAAGATTTCTTGAGAAGATATAATCATCATGACCAAGCTGAGTAGTCTAAAGAAATAGGTAAGCGAACTTCCCTCCCCAGGTATTAACCAATGTGCATCCAGCAGGTCACTATTATCCCTTAAATATTCCTGAGGTAACCACTGTAGGGATTTTATAAACTTTTGCTTATATTTTGTTTTTCTTCCTTCCCAGTTCTGCAAAGCCAACATTGATTTGTTCTGTGTTTGTCTGTGATGTATTGTTTGATATAGTACTTTGTTTTGCAGACCAGCAATCCGTGTAGCACAGGTTATTTACACTGACCAACAGGTCTTAGAAATATTAGTGCTTTATTCAGCCAACAATGTGTAACACTGAACCCATATCGTAAGCAATAACTGAAGTGTTAACATCAGTCCTTCAATTTGTCATCATTTGTCCATTGTCACTTTGAACTCTTGGGATGACTGAAGTAACAAATGAGTTCTCTTCTCAAGCTGATTTTATTCCTTAGGGAAGAACATGTCCTTTAGGCCCATTTAAAACATCTTGATCTGCTGCCAAGCTAAAGTTTAACCACTCAGTTTTGCTCTTGGCAGATTCTTTTTGCTCTTTCATTCAAAGGCTAATCCAGATCTCTGTAACTAAATTTTGACTGATGTGCCCTGTGCCCTTTTTTCACTGAATCCCAAATATTTCTCTTGTTGAAGTTCCCTTGGACATTTCATTCTGAATGAAAAAAAAACAACAAAACAACTTATTCCCACAGCAGAAGAAAAACTTGAAGTGCACAATCGTGTATAATTTTGTTAATGGTCAGCAGAACTCTTCACCTATAGGAAAGAATTATCCCTCTATTGCTGCTTTTGGAAAGGCTTGGCTCTTTGCAGAACTGAGTCCTGCCAAGTCTAGCTGACATTATTTGGATTTAAAATATTTGTGGTCTAGTTCTTGTTGCATCCAGCTTGGAAGGGAGAGAACAGGCTCATATCTTTCCAAGCCCATCATGTTTGGAAGGTCATGGAGACCAATGGAGGCCTGTATGGCCTGAAGACAGGCAAATTATTTAATCATCTTTAAAATGAGACCAAAAAATCCAAGTCAGAGGAATGCAAACTGGACAGGTTCAGTTTGGACCCTGGGAAAATCATGAAGTGATTCCTTTTGAAACACTTTTCTGGGCATATGGAGGAGAAGAGAGTTACTGGGAACAGCCACTGTATGTTCATCAGTGTGTCTCATATCTGACAAACTTGACTATATTCTAAATATTGTTATATCCAAGTTAAGACATTATGATGTAGAAGGGTGGACAACTGGTAAAAAGCTAGTTGGATGGTCAGCCCCGTAGGGTCATAGTGAAACTAGAACAGATTATTGCTACCATTTCAACAGGAACAGTTCCTATTCACTACTTACTTGCAAATGTATTGTTTATGTATAATGTGACTTCTACTACTGGGAAGAGGTTTGTTTTGCCCCTACTAAAGATTTTTTTTCCCAGTTGTGTTATGAATGATGCAGATTTTGAAGTGAGGTGGAGTGGTGTGCCTTTCCCCCCCTCTCCTTTCTAACATCACATTATGTAAGTAACAAAGGGTGTCCCAGCTTCTCTATCATGTATGCATGCTTTGCTAAGTGAGTTCTTAACAATTCATGTGTTAAAGTAAAACAAAAGTAAAAAAAACCCAAATTTTTATTGCTGCTCATTCAAGCACTTACAATGCTTTTGGAAAGAATAGTTGTTCTTTTAACTGATTCCAACCAGGTACTACACCATCGCTCAAAAACCCCTCTTTTTCTTCTGAAAATAAATAATGATTATTCTACAAAGAACTAACTCAACAGAAATTCTACAGCATAAGTAGGAATGGTTTGAGATTGACACCACAAAACTTTCCCAATATTTCTGATAATATATCTCTTTAGCTGTAATGCATTGAATGACTGCCTATTGTAGCTTTTAGTTATTATAGTTCCGTAGAAATACCCATATGGACATATTTCTTTTTTTTTCCTAAACTTACATATTCTGTGGTGGTAAATACATACTAATCTTGCCAAAAATTTACCTGATTTAATATTCTAAAGTTTGTATAGAGATTAATTTACAGCTTTGCAGGTAAATATTTTAAGTAGATTTTATATTAGTTTAAACTTATTTAGCTAATAAATACTTTTATTTTAGCTAATACTTATTTAGTTAATAAATACTTCTATAATTTAATCTAATTCCCTTGTATATTCAACATCAACTTAATCCCCCAAAACCTTCTCACAGCTGTAACTGTGTCTGCACCTTTAAAAATGTAGCTGTGTCCCTAGAACTAATTTCCATTTTCCTTTCATGCAATATGTGCATTCTGCTTTTGATAACTTTTAGATGTTCAGCACTAAACATATGTTTGAAAAAAAGTTGTAAAAGACTATAAGGAAAAGAAGTCCATGCTACAATTTTGTAAATCCTTACTGGACCTTTTTTTTTTTAATCTACACCATTATATCAATAGCACAGATTGCACCTTCATATTCCTCATACAGTGGTATGCAAAAGCTAATTTCTGCTGCTTCATTTACATTTTAAAAATTTTTCTTCCTGGCTCTTTTAAAGTGAAATATAGGTCAAGAACTCATAGCATAAATCTATCTTGAGAAGATCTTATCTGTTCCCAAACATATTTTAGTTTGGTTTTTTTACTGTTTTATCAGTAAGTCCACTGCTCAATTCAGTTATATAAAAAATAATATACTTCTACTGCTTTGGGTTTTATTCTGCTATAATCTCTAAACTGTCATTTTGAAAGGTCATGTGGATTCATTCACATTAATGTAATACTTAGAAAATCTTAGGATGTCTAGAACCTAGCTAGTCAGTGACTTTAGACTTTGGATAAGCCTTACAGGACAATGCAGACTGTTTCCTCTCTGGGTGTGCAAAATCATAGAATCATAGAATCATAGAATCTCCAGGTTGGAAGAGACCCACTGGATCATCGAGTCCAACCATTCCTGTCAAACACTAAACCATGCCCCTTAGCACCTCGTCCACCCGTGCCTATTTGCACACAATTGATTTTGATTCTACTGGGATTATTTTTCCCCTTGTTTGCCATTTTTTATCAATAACAGTGGTTCTATTTTACACTTTTTCTAAAAGCTATATTAAAAAACATTAATGTTTATATGTATGTTTTGGGAAACTTCTTTAATTATTCTGTATCCACTTTTCTTACTTGTCTGTAGCGCATCTACTTATGCCAGTAGTTTTGCTGGCTCAGGAAAAGGTAGTGTAAGTAAATAAGGAAAATGCAGGACAACAATCCCCTACCCTTGTTACACAGGTGAACATATATTTTTTTTTAATTTTTCTATGCTCACAGGACATCCAGGATGTTTGACAAAATAGTATTGCTCTGGTCTTGGTCTCTAGAGGTAAGTTATGAAATATCACATCTTTTTTAGAATGGATTTAGGGGATGGTGGGTGTTCTTGCTTTCCCATTCCCATGTTGACCACGTATGATGCACAACAGAGAGCAAGTTCTGGCACATCGTGGATTTTAGAAACAGTTTCTGTCAGAATATGTCTTGTCAGCCAGTTCCCTAGGACTGTACTAATATTAGTTCAAAGAAACTAGCTTTATCTTCTTGACTTAGTGGGATGATAGGAAAATGTTTGAAAAGAAGAAAGCAGTAACAACAAAGGCAAACTGACAGGGAGAGGGAGTCTATGAAAACAATGAGCTCTCCAAACTTAAATATAATAAACTAAATGCTCTCTTTGTGGAAATACTTTCACTCACACATCTTTCATAATATTTTTTTTTTATAGGTGAGTTAGGGTATGTAGTCTATGCATAAATCATGAAGAAGAATATCCATCTTATTATGACTCAAGGGGTTTTGTGGCCTTCAGGACCAGAAGGTACCAGATGTCTTGAACTATCCAAGCTAATAATCAAAAGAAGGCTGAGAAATTAACAGGTTGAGTGAGATGTAAGGCACAGTCTTATAAGTTAAATACTTTCCTTCTATTTCCCTAAGCGTGCTCAAAGGAGAATATACTTTAAATCCATGCCATTATTTTTTAGATTTTAAACAGTGGCAGCAAGAAATTATTCATTAGCAGACTACATCCCTTGCACAGGCCACCCCCTTCAAAAATGTTTGAAAACAAATTAAAAATTATTTTGTTGAATGAACTTACTTACTGTTATGATCCAGAATAACACTGACGGCTCATTTTCTGCAATGAGAAGTTCCCTTTAGCTTCCCTTCATAGAAAGGAAATAACCTGAATTTCATACATTGTAGAGGCAAATCTGAATATATGCCTGCAGATGGCTTGCTGGTACATAAATTTGTCTCTGATTGATTAGGCCAGGGCAAAGGGATCTGAGAAAGGAGATCCTGTGAGGGCTAAGAATGTCTGATGTGTCCTTTTTCAGCTTGTAGTTGTGAAGTGGAGCAAATGTTTTCATCAGGTTTTCCTTCAGAAGAGCAGGAGGCGTGGGATGCTTTGAGAACCTTAACGTAGGTGAGAAGCGGTGAATTCAGGTAATAAAAGCCAAGTTAACAGTAGACAGATAGATGAACTAGTGCTGGGGAGTAATCAATGATTCAAGAGCTTCTCTGTTGCATTCTTTTTTCCCCTTCTTTAACATGATCTTTCAGTGTTGCCATGCTGATTATTGCTCCCTCTCACCATGTCTGGAGAGAAGATTGCTCCTGGCTTATCTTGTCAGGAAAATTATTTCCTTGAGTCCAATAGATGGATCTCAACTTTGATATTCCATTAGCATAAGATTCCTTGTAGTGAAAGAGAGAAGGATTTTGCTTTTTTCTCTTCTGCTATTAGAATTCTTTTCTTCCCAATAAGCATATGTCCAGTATATGAAAAAAATAGTCATAGAATATATACTGTGGAATAGAAACATCTTTCAGTTTTTATGCAGAATTTCAATTCCTAAAACAAGATAATAGTTTAATCAATATATATTTCCATTATTTTAATAAAAATAAATGTTTTTGTAGTTTCGGTTTACTGTAGATCTAACTAAATTTATTTTAAAATTTTATTTGTTCAAAATCAAGTACCACCCAGACATTACTCAAGTGCAGGGAGACAGAAAAGATTCTTGAATCTCTATCTTTTGTTTTATTTACAGTTTGAGTGTAGGATTGGACATGCTCTAAAGCAGCTGTTCCCATTCTACTTCCTCTACGCTTGAGCCAGTATAATTTACAAGTAAAAAATATAAAAATCTTGACTGTCAACCTGCAATTAAATTATAAATGTGCCATGAAGTCAACTATAACATAAAAGTATTGATTTTGGCACTCGATTAACATCTGAAAGTGCAGGTAAATCCTAGTGCTTTGTGCAGCTGATGAGACAATTACATTTTATAGCTGGAAAAGTCAGGAAAAGTAGTGACTTGCCAAAAATTGTGGCAGAAGATAATTACCAGTCTCAAACTTGAGTTGGTAAGGTGTAATCAACTATTTAATTAAGCTGTACTGTAACAGTATTCGTACTCTGAAAAAAAAAAAGTTGTAATTTTGAGTCCCTCCTGTATTTTTAGATGTCTAATGTAAGAATAATAACCCTCCAACAGAAGAATACAATCTCTTGATTCACAACTTGCAAAACTATATAATGAGTTAATAGGAACTCAGAATTGTAAGCCCTGTGTTTTGTGAAATAATTGCTTTACTATTAGTACACTATATTTTCCTTGGGCTTCATGGAGCTGAAAAACTTAGTAAGTGTAACAAACCTGAGTTTGGAAGCTATGTACTGAATGTTATTGCTACTAGCGCTTATACTTCAAGGAATAAGTTTTATGTGTTCAAAGCTACTGCAATGTACTTCAGGGAATGAACTTTGTGTGGTCAAATCTACTATATCAACTATACATTTGTGGTTACTTGACTTCAGATCTCTGGAGGGTCCCTTTAATTTCTGTTAACAGAGTATTTTCAAATACTCTATGCCATGCGACATTATAACAATATATTTTCATAGCAATGACATTTTTGCAGGTATTACTTCTCAGTTGACTCTTCTCTCTTTGCTGACTGAAAACATTTATCTACCACTGCTAATTTTCAGTAGTGTTCAATCACTAGAAAAAGAAACAAATATGCCTTTAGATAGTCTATTGATTTGTGCACGTATGAAATTCTAGGAAGTAGAAACACTCTGAGTCTTTGGACTCTGTTGCTGAAGGAATTATATAATTAGAAATTTAACATTCAAAAAACTACTGTGAGCAGTAAAATAGAATAACATAGTAAGTGCATGTAGCCACTAGGAAATATTAACACAATATACCAAAACTTGATGGAATTCTAACCTTGAATGGGGAGGGGGAAGACAAAATCTTTGTTAAACAAGCTGTAATTTTTTTTTTTAAATAGCATTAACCCTTCAAAATTTTGAAAAGCTAAGAATTGAGCAATATATTTTGTTATGTAGTGTAGTAATACTGAAGCTGTTCAGATGAGGCATTTATAACCTGAGTTCACATATACAAGATATCTTTCTTTGTGTGTGTCTCAAAAGCCTGACTGGATTCTAACAGTGGTCAAAGGCCATAAAAAAACGTCCATATGTACGTATGTACGATGCTATCAGCCGTCTGATGTACTACAAGTGAACAACTGAAGAGTTTTTGAAGCAAAAAAAAAGACACTTTTTTTTTGTTGGAGTTTAATCTCACGAGAATAATTTTCTCATTATTGTAACAACAGTAGTCTTTCAGCTGCATACTTCAGTGACTCTATGAGTAGAAAACAATTCATGGCCAAGCTGGAGGTGAACAACCTGAAACCTATAAGGAGTTTTTGCAATGGTGTTTGAAAAATTGTATGTCTAGCTGCTTCTACTCTGCCAGTTATTTTCCTATCTAGATGATACTAATCAGCGCAGTAGTCAGTATTAATTATCCCAAGTACTGCCAAGTTAGGAAACTCTTCGTGTTATTGCAAAGAAAGATGAAACATGAAAACAAATGTGAAAGAGAAAGTCTTCAGAACACAGCAGTTTGGTTTTTTTTTTATTCCTCCAGCTCCTTTTCTACTTCGCACATTTGCTAGTCACTAATTAGTGTATCTCATTAACGGGAGACGTGCTCAGTAAATCTTTCTACATTGCACAAGGGCTTGAGAAACATCCATATCTGAGAAAAGATTGCCTGTTTTTCTGAAATACATTAATATGTTCTATCTGCATGAGATAAAGTCCTGCTCATATGTAATGAAAGTGACCTCAACTTTTAAGACTGAAACAATATGTATCTTTAGGAAATATGAAGAAATAAAAACATAAACATGACAAATCTATAGGCCAAACTGTCTTCAAAATCTTGTAAAATGGGAAGCCAGGTAGTCTATGACTAAAAGGTAGCTTTGCTGTTCCATCTGGAGGTAGAATTTGATGAAAAACTCTGTGTGCTCTTAAACTTTCCAACAACGAGGTGTTGGCCATGCACAGTACTTTCCCCTGGTTTTATGATAGTTTAGGGAATAACAGGTCATTTTACAAGTAGTCAGTTAAAGATATAAATAATAGAAAAGGACAACCCTGAAAATGAGCTGCGACTTCCTGCTTGGAAACTGTTTTAAAGTGAACTAGGTAATTCCTCAGTTAAAAGCTTTTGGTATGTAACACCTGTAAACATGAGGTGAGACAAAATTTTACAAAGAGTGTGAATTGAGTCAGATGTCATAAATAACATCAGTAAAAAAAAATATATAAAACAGCTCCTATTTCCTTTTCTTCAGTTTGTTCTTCACTCTCACCACTGTTTAACGAGTTTCTAATGCTGGGGCAAGGAGGCTTAACATATTTTGTAAGTTTATTTCTTGTTTTACCTTCTCTGTAGTATTTTAATTATGACCATCTTGAGGATGTTACTATTCCAAGGATATGAAAACTCACATTGTCCAGATTTCTGATAGATCTTCACTTTAATACTGGATTTTAGCTCACCATTCCTCAGAGCCACATGACATTGTTTGATGTGTGCTAGTGCCACTCTGGTCTTCATATTAGTTTTTCAGCAGGTCCTGAACTGCTTTTACAGAGTTTTTCCCCCACTCTGAAGCCGGGAAGTTGTTTGGTGGTAGCAGCCAGTTGGGAACAAATTTTTTATAACAAGCCAGCACAGAAAGGACGTGGAATGGAATGAAAAAGGCATATTTGTGAAAATTACTCCTTTGGCAGTGTTTGTCTTTCAGTCTTTCTGGTTTCTAGTTCAGGGCTCTTAACTTAATCCTGCTGTGGAAGATGAGGTCTGGCACCAGGGAGCAGATGCATTGCATTGGCCTCTGCTCCCAAGCCCTTCACACAGAACTCGTACCTAGGAAATGTGCCAGCATGTCACAGCTGTTCCCCAGTGCTGGGAGACGAAGGTCAGCATCTACAGAGGACAGGAGGATGGTGAAAGCAATAGTTTATGTCTATAAATGGAATATTGCACAGGTCTATAAGAGGCATCATGTGCCCAGATCTTAGTCAAGATCCAGGCAAAATTTGCAGGTAATCCCCCTTCAATTGTTAAGTATCTCCACTAAGGTTTTACTTGTTACTTAAAATTAAAAAAAAAACCCACAAACAAACAGACCAAACAAAAACACCCCCTCCCAAGCCTTCTCTTTTAAAACCCAAGGGAAAGCATGATCATCGAACAATGTACAACACTGGAGGGAACTCTTTTGTCATAGATGGAGCTGCTTTTCCATTCAAATGCTAGACTAAATCTTTGTCATCTGGGATATGGGTGTCTGGAGTGAAAGAAACTGAAGAATGGATACCATGTTTTGGTTCTAGTAGTTTGAAAATCAAAACAAGATAGCATATCAGTTCTTTTAAGGATGCTTCTTCATTCCTTACAGTGTTAATAAAATTGACTTGCTGGAGAATTTTAATTGATGATTCTCCATTTTTCAGTCAGTAGTGAGACATCTTTTATTTTTCTTTCTTATTTTCTAGCTACATTTGTGAATTAAAGATGTTTTTCCTTGGCCCATATTCCTCGAGTCAGTTTATGAAAGAGAAAGAGCTACGGAAGTGATCTAACGTGCTACAGTCTTATACATGGAAGGCTGGTTTTAAATCTGTGAAATATAATCTACTATTCTCATCCTTAGTCCAGTATTTTGTTGCCGTATTTCTGTGAGTGTTTCTTCCTACAGCATAATTATTGTTCTGCAAGGTATTTTTCTGTTCTTCATTTTGTTCTGAAACAGTAATGACCCCGTCACAGGAATGATAGGAGTGGGGGAGGATGGTAAGAAATACACGATTCATTCTTAAGAGTAATTATAAACTGTAAACTACACTAAGCATCTTATGTCTATTGTTACAAAATTAAAAGTGACAGATTTCTAGCTCATTAGTTTCTATTTTTGGAATTTCTTTTACCTCTGCACTCTAATAATATTCCTGATACTTCTTTTTTTACAAAATTACCTTTATTTTATAACATGAGCTCCACGTAATAAGGCAAGCAGTTTCTTAGAAGCTAGAAACTTCATCCCTGGAGGTGCTCAAGGCCAGGTTGGATGGAGCTTTGAGCAACCTGTTCTAGTGGAAGGTGTCCCTGTCCCTGGCAGGGGAATTGGAACTAGATGATCTTTAAGGTCCCTTCCAACCAAAACCATTCTATGATTCTATGAATACCCACCAGGACTCCTCACGGATCAGGGGTCAGCCTGCTTGACCATAGCCTCCTCCACAGGCTACAAGGGAATCTCTGCTCAGGTGTCTGGAGTACCTCCTTCCAGTCCTACTTCACTGACCTTATTGTTCTCTGTCATGCTATTTCTCTCACATCTTGCTTCTGCAGGGCTTTTTCTTGTACATCTCACTTTTTTCTCTCTGTCACAGTGCTGGGCTGGTACAACCCGTCCATTAACACTGACAGCCCAGCTACCACCTCCCTGTGCTTTCCCTCCCTCCTCCACAACTGTCCCCTCGCTGCTCTCCCCTCCTCCCTGCTATATCATCATAGAGGCATTACCACCACTGCTGATTAGCTCAGCCTTGACCAGAGGCATTTATTAGGAGGTTACCCCACTGCAGAGGCTTCAAAGTAAAAGAGTTTGATTCCAGTTTTAAGTTTATGTTATCCAGTAAGTACTCTTTGTTCATATTTTTTAGTCCCTTAACTCCTCTAGGCTTCTGTGTTTTTTTCCTGCCCTTAATTAACAATGTGCAAGTTTGTTAGAAAAGAAACCTGCCTCCATGTATATAATGTACCAAAATATTTATAAGCAAAATTTTCTATACAACATCTTAAATAATCACAGAAATGTGTTAGTGCTTTGTATAGTTGGCTAGATAGTTTGCTGTTTTAGCTATCATTTTATTGATTTCTTCCTTAAAAAGTAGGGTAGAAAGCCGTAACTTAATGTTTTGGAGCAATTTTAGCTAAAAAAGGGAAGCAGCAGTAGTTAGAGATAAAGGGGTAATTCAATGGAGATGTTTTATACATATTTAAATAATTTTAGTATATTTAAATCGTTTTAATATGATTAGAATTTTCAGCTTTATTATAAAAAATAATATAGCTACTTACCCCACAAGCATTTTCATTTTAATTATTCATACATCCTCTCTCTTTGCTCTTTTCTATTTATGTGGGAAGTTGGGTGCTTGTTGGATTTTCTTATACCCAGAATAGCTTTCTGGATTCCTGTAGCATATATTATGCATTAGCTGAAAATGTAGCTTCTGTGGCTAGTCAGGGTCTCTTAAGAATAAATTCAGCTACTCTTAAGACTCATAAGCAGTCTGGATATGAATAGTCCCAAATGCTTAGGTTGCTTTGAATTCAGTTAAGCCTATCAGTATTATGAAATTCTTATGTACTGAAATTGTTTGTCACTAAGATAGTAAAGTTTGTCTTGTGCCGGTTTTGTCAGTGTTTTAAGCTGAATTACCATCTTTCAAATGGGAAGAAAATCCTTTTAATAGCCCATGTAGTTTGACTGAAGTGATAATATGAATACTTCAGATGTTCCTTGTTTTCGTGACTCTGATAATCACCTGTTGTGTTCTAAAACTACTTGCAAGCAAAATCACTTTCACCTCTCCTGTGTGTCATGTATTTCAAGGAAAAAAGATCAACTGTTAGAGGCTGTTTAAGAGTTAAAAGTCATATTCCACATGAATATATTCCACATTGTTCCACAAGAAGTCCTACTAGTATCCCTTTCCATTTTTCTCCCCCCCCATAAAACAATATCTTTGTATATGCACCTGTGAAACTAAACTCTCTGCCAACATGTGGGATTGGAAAGTAGAACTGACTTCCTGAGGCTGACTCCACAGTCAGAAGCATCTGGGAGATAGCTCTTTAGTACACAAAGGCCTATAAAGCACATTTCTGCATTTAGCCCAGGCATCAGAAGCCACAAAGCATCCCCAGTATTTCATTAAGGGATCATAACATAGTTCAAGAGAAGAAAAATCATCAACTATAACAAGCCACAGGAAAAGAAGAGATGAAGGTCATTTCATTGTTAAACCAAGAAGTTTACTTGCTATGATGCTAGGAGGAAATTGTGTTCTTTCGTAAAGATTAAGGCAAAAAAAAATAAATCTAATGCAATTTTTAAAAAATATTATTTTTGTCCACTTTCATGATCACTTGAATACTGAATCAGTGAACAAGATGCACCAGCTAAGGACTAGGGAGGAAGAACATTACCACTGCAAGCTAAAACTGGCAAAAAGGAACTAAGTGTCCATTTTTCAACTGTACGAGGATAATAAATAATTGGTGATCCTAAGATGCAAACTTTGATTCTAAGGAAATGACTAAGAAATCCATAACTCTCATTCCAGACTTAATTTTTCAACTTGCCATTGTACTTACATTTATTAAAGGGTAAAAAAATCAGCGCTTCTCGTGGTGTAGAGATGGTTGCACCTCTGCACCTCCCTGGCAGAACAGGAATGTATTTTTGATTGTGGAAGGAGAGAAAGGAAGGAATAAGGAAATTGCCCTGACTGAGATTTTCCAATGCTTTGGAACTAAATCTAAATCAGGGTAAAATTTTATTACATTGTCTGAAAGTCATCCAGCACAGTAAAATTATAATGCTTGAAGATATATATATATATATGTATGTGCCTGTGTATGTTTGTGTCAATAATTTTTTATGCAATATAGTAAATAAGGGGCAAGTATCAGAAAAGTTAGTAGTTACAGCTTAATCTTTCGTGTATAAAAATGTGATTATATAATAACTTCATATTCCAGGAACTTTTAGGAAAAAATATTTCATAATTGTTTTTTCAGTAATTGCAATACTAGAATAAAACTTCATTTCAGAAAAGGTTATTGTTTTTCTAAAAAACCAGTTACTCTGTAACAACTCCTGAAATATTTCAAAATGATATGGAAATGCAAATCTACGTCCTTTAAATCACTTACCATTTTAAGAAGATCTATTTGAGTAAAGGCAGTTTATGCTCAATAGTAGGTTGCTCACAAAAACTTTTGCACAGATAAATGTATAATTGATTACTGAAGAAAGCTGAAATAGCAGGGACCATCATCTAGTCTGGATTCAATATGACATGTAATCGTAGCATCATGTTCACATATCAGAACACACAGTAAAATTATAATGCTTGAATATATATATGTATGTGCCTGAGCACGTCTGGGTCAATAATTTATTTCATGAAGTATAGTAAAAAAAAGAAAAAGAGACACGTATCAGAAAAGTTAGTAGTTGCAGATTGATCTTTCATGTATAGAAATGTGATTATATAATAACTTCATATTCCAGCAACTTTTAGGAAAAAAATATTATTTTAACCCATACCTGCATGCTCTATGGAAATTGTACTCCTGGGACAAGAAAGCAGTGAAAGACACTGAAGCAGATCCTGGTTATTTAGTTGCATAACACTGGGATGTGACATGACTCTACTGATTGGTACAAGAGACAGGAGCAAATCAGTTTAGTTTGCTTTTCGAATGTTGTTTTCTTGAACTGTTGAATAACTGGAGCCGTAAACTCCGTATTTTCTCTGCCTAGACATTCTTGTATACGATTCCCCACAGACGCTTCTTTAAGTGTGCCATAAATTGTTGCAAGGAAGATCCAGGGTCTTTCTGAGGTGTTCTATAACGGCAGGGGGTCAAGCTGCTGTGGGGCCTGAATATCTTCACAGACACTCACCTTTAATTCCCCAGTTTTATGTGTGTTTCTTTTGGGGCTCTCTAATGCCAAAGAGGTGATCTTTTTCTCCTTTTTTTTTTTAGGAGAAGGAGAGTATAGGAAAGAGCAAAGACAATTTTTTATTTTCTCAGTGGAAAACAAGCTTTTAATGATTTTATTTAGTGTATTTGAATTATAAGTTGCACATTTCAGCTCTTTTTGAGATTACTAAACTTATTCTGAAGATGGTTAACTAGTTTTAATTATCTAGTGCTAATGCAGCAATTGAATTTATCAATGGAGATTCCAAACTTGGTTTATCTGTTGCTTTAAATAAATTACCTATTTTTTCAGCACTGCAAAAAATGTCTCAGTGAGAGTCCTTGGGAGGGCTTTGACAGCCACTGTGGAACCGTTTAACCGCAGTGGTGAGAGCCCGTTTGGTTCTCTGGTAGCAAGTATTAACCTGTTGGTGAAAAGCACCTGAGGGGGCTCTGACAGGTAGACCTGTGTGTGTCAATCTGTGAGGGGACTTTCACAGGTAACATTAACTCCGACCACTGGCTAACTCATATCATCATGTAATACCCTCCTAAAGAGGGAGTAGGGAAGATCATGTGATGCTTTAGAAGAGAAATATTGACTAAGATTGGGACCAAGGTCAGATCCAACTGCACTCAGGCTTCCCCTCTGAGGAGGAGCTTAGAAAGCAAGAGGGTCTGTCCTGAACCTTGTGACTCAATAATAGGACCTCACTCAGCCACCTATCAGAGCCACACCTGTGAATGTGACACAACTAAGGCAATGAAACCTCTTTTGCAACAAGCTTGAAAGGGCTTCCATATGAACTCGACTCTGATGTGACACAGGCAATTTTAGCTGGAAAAACTGCAGTCCTTGGCGTCCCCTTCCTGCCACCAACCTGTCACCCCCAAATGTCAAAGGGCTCAGGATATTCCCGTGAGAAGTTATAGAAGTAATTTATTTTGCTTGAAGATATTATGGTAGCTTGGCATGCTTGATATTCTGGTTCTGGAGAAACAATAAGAGAATAGGTTTATCAAAACAGCTGAAATGTCTCATATCATGACAGTTTTCCAAGTAAGGTATGCAGGTCAGTGCTGTTTTCTAGGTATTTCACTTATTTTAAAACTTTTCCTGGAAGCAGGAAAGTTGCTGTTTAACAAAGGAAACATTTCCTAAATGGTCAAGAGAAATGATTTTTTTTTTCTTTTTTTCTTCTCTCAATAAGGAATTGACTGCAAACAGAGGGACTAAGCCTGACAGATTTTATTTTCTCATTTGAACAATCCCTTCTACATCCTTTATGGACTATCAGAGGTTGCTGGAAGGAGATCTTCTGGTTATTCAAACTTAAAACTCTGTTAGTAACAGATGACTATAAAGAATCAAGAGGGCTATCTAAAGAAATCTGTGCAGCAAATCTTGGCTGCAAGAATATGCCAAGACTTCGATTTAGCTGGTCTGGCCTGGGGTCACTGTCAGCAGGAACAGTAATGAGCAAGTTTGCTTCAGCAAAAGCCAGAAAAATATGGATTTATATTTATGCTTGTCTAGCATCAGCTATTAAGAGAAAGAAATGAACCTTACACTCTGCAAACATGGTGAGCCTTCACGACAAATTGAAATGGATACTAAATTGAGTCTGCAGAGCTTATTATTTGTTTAGTGCTAGAGATGTTCATGGCACATTACGGACATGCAAGAAGACAAGGTCCTTGCCCTAAGGAGCTTGCAATCTAAGTTAGATAGCAACAGATAATAAATATAGACCCTGATAGAAAATGAGTGAAAAGGAAAGACAGGATGCCAGATAAGAAAAGGGCTAGTGCCCTCCGGAGAACATTCTTTTTGTAGAGGACTCTGGTTTTCTGGCAGAATGTGTGAGTATATGTGTGTCTTTCACATAATTCTTGCAGGTCTATAAGCTGTTTTTGTTTACCTTTGTATTTTAAACTTTTTAAAAGGTCTAGATCTGAGTATCAAATAAATCATACTTCCAGTATGGAGTTAAATTATTTTACTGAGATATACATATTCAGAGGTAGAAATGCAATACAGAAGTAGAAGTCATTTAGGAAGGAAAAAAAAAATCTTTTAATCATACACCTAAATTCCCTGTTCCTCCTCTAAAAACACAGAACTGTGCATTTCTTTTTCTGTTTGGGCTATTTCATAAATGCTTTAAGCTACAGAGGATTTTGTGTCTTACTTGCAATAAGGTTCCTCTCCCTAATTCCTTTTCAGTTATCCAAAATTTGATGTTTGCAACTTTTTTAAAAACAGAAAATGAAAAGAAATTTAAGTTTATTCTAGTTTGTGGAGCAACAGGGTAAATCAGCCTTAATCAAATATGTTATTAAAATTTAAGGCTGGTTGTGATGGGAAAGTATATGAAAATAATGGCTAACTCAGCTGGTCAAGTGTAATGAAGGTACATGAGCACCAACCTGCTTGTTATCCCTTGTTGACCGACATAGATCTCCCCAGGAAAAGATTATGAGAAAGTTTTACAGTTTTCAAAGTTATTCTTGTGAGAATCTGTGATGCATTTCCACTAGTATTTGTGGATTTGTTCTTGCATGCTTCAATAAGTCATTAACTAATATTTTTCCATGTAATTTTTACAATGCAGGCTCGGGGGTTAGCAATGCCTTGGCAAATGTCACAAAATCTGTCTTTGTAGACACAGAATCACAGGCTTCAGGCCAAAGACATATGTCCTGGCTTCTCGAATAATGCAGGTTCTAGAATTTATCATTGTTTGAAATAGAATATAGCAGTATAAAAAAAAAAATCTCCCCTTAGATTAATCACATTCCACTCTTAATTTTACAACTGTTAATGATAAAGTCTGAGTAAGAGTATGATAAATTCCTAACAATTTCAGTTAACTGTCTTTACCTTAAATTCCAGCTCATTTCTAATCTGAACTTATCTTTTTCCAACTTTACGTGCAAGATGAATTAATCACATAATCTTTAACAATAAGTTTGTCAGGTATATTTAGCAAGCGCATATCAAGGCATATACAGGAATTTGTACTATTAAATTGACTTACAGTCATGACAATTAGGTAAGAATGCAAAGTTGCTAAATTCAGTGGTATTGACTAATAACAGATAAGTACCAAAACTGACTGTAAAGCCTTGCAGACAAGTCTCTGACTCCGGAATCATCTGCTAATCTATCAATCAAAAGTACTGCCAAGTAATATACATGAGGTGGGAAAATACTGTGAATTCCTCACATATAAATGTGGATCCTAACGAGGCTCTTTTTTCTCAGGAAAGAGATCTTGAAATGACTGGGAAACACCTCTGAAAGCATTTATTCAGTTTTACAAGTCAGAAAGACAAAACTACTGCTAGATTTTCAGGACAGGAGATTGAGAGCAGGATGTAATCATTATGCTAGTATATCATAGAATCATAGAATCATAGAATAACCAGGTTGGAAGAGACCCACCGGATCATTGAATCCATATATCTATGGCATTGTGCACTTTGAAACTATACCATATCTGTCACCCTTCTCAAAAGGATATAGCAGAATATATGCTATATATAGAAAATATAGAGAAAAGAGAAAACAGAACAGCAACTAGCTTTGTTAAAAGCAGAGGTTATAAAGCTCAAGACTCTATTCTGCAAGAAGGTGGTGAAGCTCTTTAAAAGAACGATTGTCACAGCAAACTTGGAATAAGTAAGAGACACTGCTTCTCAGAGCAAGTGAACTATCAGCAGCCAATAGTTTCCTCTGAGAAATTAAGTTTAAAACAAGTAAAACGTAGTGTCAAATATTTTGGAAACACTTTTGGAATCTTTGCCATAGGATCCCATTGAGAAGTTGCAAACTAACAGATGTAAGAGAACTGAAGTGGGCAACTTCTGTAGCAGGAGAGGAGGCAGAGAGGGAAGAGGCATTTATTCTGGCGCTGTGTGAAGGGCATTTGCTGGCACTATGGGTTTGTTTGGCGGCTGACTGAAACACAGAGGGATGTGGCAGGATGAAGGGGAAGGACTGGGTTACTGCTGTGGTAGGAGAAAATGCAAAATCCAGTTTTGCATTACTTGAAGTCCAACCATCTGCTGCTGAATGCTCCACCCACACTGGACAATGAGTGGGATAACATGTTTGTTGTGGAGAAGTGCTGCATGTTACTCTGAATGGTCTCATATACACACAAACACACATATATGTAGATTTCCTGCAAGAAGTTAATTCATGTAGTTGTTTTCCTCTGACTGGAAGGTGGGCCTGGATTTTCTCCAAGTTAGTAAATATAGTAACCCAGCTTTAAAAATGAAGCTTCCTTAGTCTGGTGTTGCTAAACCATACAAAAATGATTTCATGGCATCTTTCAGGCTCACCACGTGGACAAAGTGACACACTAGGTAAAGTTCGGTTTTATATTTGGAAGGCAGACTTTCAGAAATCAAGGTCATAGTCAAAAGTTTCTCTTATTCTTTAGGAAGATAGCAGAATGGGGGAATTTGGAAAATGTTGCCAAGGGATTGCCAGCAGGATTTAATACAGTGTCAAAATGAAGGGATAAGAGGAGAAGGAAAAAAAATGACTCATGCTTACCATCTTATCTGGAAAATCCTGCAATCTCAGTTTGCTCTAAGGGGTCTGCGGTTCCTCCTGATTACTTTTCTTTCAAAGGACAAGCCCTACAATCTGATTATAGGTTAGGTCTAAAGTAATCGACTTAATTGAAGTAATCCAGAGGCAGAAATACAGAGCTAATGTTAATGGGAATGTTTCACACTTATTGTATGATTTGGGATGAGTATTGTGTATTGCCACATGTGGTCCCTACTACAGAGAGCAAAGGCTGTCTAAGGTAACATCCATACAAACTCAAATGATTCCAGAAGGATGCTGTAAGGAAAACATTTTTTCTCCTCTACGTTCCTCTGTGTCTGTCTAGTACACTTTTTCTGATTTTGCCAGGTGTAGTAAGCACACTGACTTTGGAGTGGGAGCTTTTACTGATGTGTGAATGAAACATAGAATCATAGAATAACCAGGTTGGAAGAGACCCACTGGATCATCGAGTCCAACCATTCCTATCAAACACTAAACCATGTCCCTCAGCATCTCATCCGCACATCACATCTCCTGCACATCTAACTCAGTAGCTGCAAAACCATGTGAACACATAAGATGCTATTTATACTGACATTTTAGTTGAAATGTGTAGATGACAGAATAGATGTGTGCTATTTCTATTTCATAACATCCAACCCAGTATGATCAATGTTATGCTGCTTATAGTGGGAATTACTTCCTGACAGTTAGAGTCAATCTTTCTTCTTCCTCCCCCCAGTTTCATACTCCCCAGCCTTGTGATATGTCCAAGGTAGATAGCACCACACCATGTGAGTTATGATTAAAACCAGGAATGATGTGACTAACAAGCTTTTAATTGTGGAACCATCAAGTAGTCCTGCAAGAGATTTAGATTATGTGGTATAATGACTATGAGTTTGATATGTAAATTACACTATTTCACTAAATCTTGTCAGTAATAAAGCTCTGGTCTCTTCCTAGAGATTGCACGCTGAAATTTAACAAATGGTTGGCATATTTCCTGGGGCAATATACAAGGCTGGAAAATGCATTGTATTTTAGTATAATAGAAGGCAAAATGGATATTGTAAGCGGCCTTATGTGTTGTTGACAATTATTAACCTCGTTTAATTTACATAATAAAAGCACATCAAATGGTTTTGAAATAGCAGTGCTTTCTGTGTAAAACACAAAATAGTAGATTTTTAATAAAAATAACCTAACTGCTTATGGAAATAGTCTTTTAAGGATGTTTACTGACACACTTGCAATTACACAAGGTTATATACATGATTCTTTTCCTACATTTACTACTTCACTCTTGATGTATGAAAACAATTGTCTAATTTTGAGAGAAAAGTCACAAAATTATTATAATAAACTACATAATCTACTTTATTATCATTCTTCGCTATTCTTTCTGAATTTATATAAAAAACAAAGAGAGATTGCATCCTAAGGCTTGCCATGCTGGCAAAATTTTTTTTCTTCAAGCGATCTGGTGCTTCTCAACCTTAGACACAGGTAAGAAGGAAATAATTTTTACAATTGAAAACCTGGGTATTGAGTACTATGCAAAATCTTTTGGATTTGGAGGGGACAGGGTTGAATTTTTTGTTTGTTTGGTTGGCTGATTTAGTATAAACATTGAGATATTTATACTGCTCTACAGTGCACACTTTCACCTATTTGTGGCACTGCAGTGTGGAAGCAGGTAGCCCTAGATGGTCTGTTTTCTGATGAAATACTGGACCAGGACAAGAACCTCATGTGACTTTACTTCAGATTGTGGATACAATTGTAGAGATCTTGTCAGTTTGGGTTTTTTTATTTGTTTAAGTTACTGATGTGCTACTCACTAGTGTGGGCAATAACAATTCAAAGGAGACTTTGCTGAGGATGAAGATTTTTCCATTGAGTTTGTCATAAGGGTTGCTTTTTTGGTCTTGTCGTTTGGTTTTTCATCATTAACGTCACCCTTTTCAATATTTAGCCAGAATAGTGATCTGGGAGACATTGTTACCCTGTGTCTCAAAGGCTTTCCATCCCATTCTTTTTTTTTTTCCCTTTTCCGAATAGTCCTCTTTTCACTGTTCCTCCCAGTTTCATTTTTAAAAATGATTTTATGCCAAGAAAGTGCAGTTGTCTACTAAAGCACAGCTGTTTTTCTGAAAAAAGAAAAAAGGAATCACTGATGTTTTTCCTGTAAATGGACCTCATTACACCTGCTCCATGAACACTTTGGAGACATTGTTTGGTGCTGTGTAATTTTTTCTGTGCATTTAAAATTGTTAATGCTGAAATTATTATCCCTAGAAAATCACTATGGGCTAGCAGGTCCAGATTTTATTATACTGTTGTGTATGCAAATCTAGGCTTAGTTTTATAGCAGGCATTATGCCTACTGTCCACAAAACCCATTAACTATTAAAAATAAGGCTTGTAATAAACATCTTAGGTTATTTCAATAAAAGCAGATTTGCAGGAATCTATATCTTACAATATCTTTCTGCTGCTTAAGGTATGTTGTTGCTCAGCAACAGCATCTATTTGGACTAGAATTTGATGGTAAATTAAAGGATTCAAAGGAATTAAACTGTTGTTTTCATGCCAATAAGTGAATCATACTGGACTTGTCTTTAAAAGTACCCTAAAGTACGCTGTATGTGAGTGCTCCTTCAAAAAATGAAAGTTTAAACACAAGAACAATTATTTGCACTTTAAAATAGAAGAAAGATGATTCTGGTGATTAGGTCCATAAATCTTGCCTTATAGTGGTAGGCGGTTGACGCAAGACACAAGTGTAGCGCTCCATACTCTCATAAAATTATTTTGCAACATTCCTACAAGTAGCTGTTGCTAAATCTGATATTTATGGTTTTGAAAAATAATACAGTATTAATACAATAATAATAGTTATTATCAAGGCCATGAAAATTTCTTTTACATTTTAAAAAGCATGGATTGAACTTAAAGCTTAATTTTATTCTCATCAATATCCGCTATCTTAAGAAACCTGGCAGAGAAAATTATGGGCTATTGATAAATTAATTTACTTGATTGTTCAGAATATTGGGTAATGTTAATAACTGTGCACAAATGCACTGAGCATGAACAAGGTTGAAAACATGATTCATGCTCCAAAGACTTGCAGTCTAAGCACATTTCAAGGCTGAAGAAATTGCATGAAAAAAGAATAGCTATGACATCTATTTTTCAGTGATCCATCACTCATTTCTGAAAGGTGAAATAACAGTGAAATAACACAATGTTTCTTTCTTCACGCCTTAGCAGAGATATTTAGTTGTATCTTTGTTCAAAAAATTTACATATTGTGGAATATCTGATTAATACTTTCCTCCAAGAACTGCAGCAAGAGAACTACACCTCCAATGTTTCATAGACTAACTAGTTCAGTAACAAACTTTTTTTTAATTTATGTGAAGAACATAATGTGTTTTGATTAAAATCTACGGAAGGATTATTTGTTTAGTGTCTTAATACTTTTTTGTGCTCACAGGACAAATGAATCGTATTTCATACTACTGGAAATACTTACGGAGTTACTGGTGGGAAGGCAACAGATGCCTAAGATTTGAGTCAGATTATCACCGTTAGAAATTTAGTAACGTTCAATAATCAATGCAGTTGCTCTTTCATGTAAATATCTAAAGTAAACTTTCAGTTTTCTATTAATGTTTTTAACATGCATATGAGTTTTTATTAGCTTAAATTAATGGAATGAAAGGACCCTTAAAAAACAATATTGCCCATTACTATGTAAAAGTTGTGAAATCTCTAATCATCTTTTCAAGAGGCAGGAGTTTCTGAAAAATAACTTTGTCTTTAGGCAAAAAAAAAGGCTATGAAACATATGACAAGAAAACATTTCAAACTTTAAAATTACTTCCGAGGGGTGTTTAGTAATCAATACTTAAGCTAGATGTGTTCTGTTATGCAGGCTCAAGTAATATGCATTAAGGTGTAACCAGTATTTCCTGAAGATAATCTCCATAATCTAGGTATTTACAATTCTTTCATAGCAATACAAAAGAAAATAATATTGGATGCCAAATTAGACACTAAAGAGGTTGGCATTATGAATACCAACCATCAAGGATTTATGAAAAATATAATCTGTCACACTACCTTGATGCTGCTTTTTAGGTGGTTATTCTGCTTGACAAAAATAATATTGATGTATTACTCTTAGATTTATACGAGCAATTGACCTTGTGCTACACTGTGTTTTGTTTAAGGAAGCTGATTGATTCCAAATCAACTTGGCACATAACCAGTGGATTAAAAGCTGGCTGACAGCCCATAAACCAAAATTGTTAATAGGATATTAGGACAGTGCATTTTTACTGAGATTGGGCAGATAGAGTTTTCTGACATTATCCTATAGAATGTTTTTTATCAGTTATATTGACCTGACAATGAAGTAGAAGGTATGTTAAAGATGTAGTAGTCATGAATCAGATCTGTTTATTTGGAAAGAGGACTACAAGTGAGCAATTAACACATATAATTGTCAGGCAAAACTGTCTCAGCAGACAAAAAATAGAGGTCATTATTAATACTAAAGGCTTTTCTAAGACACTGGCTCTGTGGGATTCTTGGTACCAACTCAGATGAGGAACACAATTCTAGCTTGTGGTGCAAAACCAAAACCTACAGATTTAGAGGTATCCATGAAACAGGGACTTTTGAGGAGGAATATGGAAGGTTGCATCCCTCATATATTTGGAGGTGACTAGTGGGTATAGGACACAGATTTTAATGTAAAGTGTGGAAAAATGCAAAGGATTTCCACAGCCAGTGCTGTGGAATACATCAGTGTAGTCCTTTTACAGCAACGTTGTTATATTGGAGGTCTATGTGACCTTGAAACTGTTGAAGTGAACATTGTATATTAAGTTTGCTTGTATTTAAAGTTTTTATGCCATTTTTCTAAGTAACTGTAATTTTTCATTAGAATAAGTAGATATTTAAGTGTGACCTGTCAAGAATCACTCACAAGAGGCAGCTGAAACCTGGTTTTTGGGGGAAGGTACTTACCTAGAGCATTGCTGGCTGAAACTCAGCCACTGTGAGAAGCAGGGCACTTTTGAACTTCTTCAGTCTTCATATCCAATGAAAAACATACTCACAGTAGTCTCCTCGGAGACATTTTTCCTTATCTCTTTCTTTAACTTCAGTCTTTCACAATATTTTGGTTTAAGCCAATAATTCTGCTATATTTTGTCTTAATAATAATAATAGTAACATCCTTACAAATAAAGCCACAGATTTAGTCTCTTAATTTTGGAATAAGCATTTAACACCCTCTAATTTCTTATATGGTAATAATTGTAATCAACACATTAAAATTTATGTGGTAACTATGACTACTGAACATTAGAGAGAGGATTAAATAGGGAGTGATGGCACAACAGTAATTTTTATGCATCAGGAAACAATTAAAAAAATTCACTTAAGAGTAGCTTCACTTGTAGTTTCCTTAAAGCACAAACATGCTTGCTTTCCTTGATTTACTTGCATAAGTACATGCTAAAATTCCCTTGCTACTCACCAAAACTCACTTTTTTAGACTACACTAAAATCTGATAATTCTTTAATATTTTCCTACATTGTAGACTAATTTGCATAGAATGTGTCAGTAACACTTTGAAAGACTTCTGAAAGCAACATGGTTTTATTTTCAACACTAATTTTGTTTTGACCAGAACAAGGCAAAGCTAATAAATAGCATAGAAATAAACAACCTTTTTTTCCTTTCAAATAGCCAAAAAACTTTTCTGGAGAAATCTTCTAGATCTCAATATAAGTCAAAATATTTATTTTCCTGAAGTTTTTAATTAAAAAAAAGAAAAACATTTATCTGCTGAGATACTCTCCTCTAGTTGAACAGAGAAGAGACAATTATGACTTGATTTGGTAAATACTGTCACACATTTTAGTCTTTTTGTAGTATCTAGTGTTCATGACCAACACAGAATTCCTATACTTACGTGTTTTTTTTGTGCTAAACACAAATGTATGTTTTATATATATAGATAGGTATAGATATATACACATATACATGTTTTTGAGCTTAGTTGGACTTCAGTAGATGACAATTACACTTATGAGAGATATTATTCAATAAAGGATGCAACTATATTACTTGCTTAATATCAACATTGTGGGTAATACTAACATACCACGGAAGAATAACTCTTAATCTAATTTCAAAATATCATGTACCATTTCTTCACCCAAAGGATTGTCAAACACTGGAAGAGGCTGCCCAGGGAAGTGGCTGACTCACCATCCCTGGAGTTATTTAAAAAACATATAGAAATGGCACTTAGGGACACAATTCAGTGGTGGCCTTGGCAGAGTTAGGTTTACAGTTGAATTTGGTTATGTTATGTCTTTTCCAATTTGAACACTCCTGTGACTCTCAAAACAGTCCATGGACCTCAGCAGGTAAATTCTGAATGTGTCTGATGTGAAAGAACAGAATTCATAACTTCTTTTTTAAGTTTATGTGTTCTAAGCACCTTCTGTTTAAACATTTTGTGCAATTCTGTGTTGTTGTCAGCAGACAGAAGACCTGCCAAGGTACTGTCACATTTTTAAGTTTTAAGATCTTTGTTGTTTAGGGAGATACAGCACTGCTTATATACTCAGGTCCAGATATACACAAGTGAAGCTGCTGCTGTTCTCAAAATTTTGCTACTAAAGAAGTAAATTATTCCTATGGAACAAATTCTTTGTCAAGTGCCTTTTGATTAAATTATATACCAGTAAATAGGATCATAGGATCATAGGATCATAGAATAACCAGGTTGGAAGAGACCCACTGGATCATCGAGTTCAACCATTCCCATCAATCACTAAACCATGTCCCTCAGCACCTCGTCCACCCGTGCCTTAAACCCCTCCAGGGAAGGTGACTCAACCCCCTCCCTGGGCAGCCTCAGACAGTGCCCAATGACCCTTTCTGTGAAAAATGGAATCCATCATTCTTGATTAAGCAAGTAACAGCACCAGGGAGTGAATATGGCATGAAAGTTATACTTTAAAGGCTGATATATTCATTCTAGTACTGTCCTCCATAGACAACAGTCTAAATTAATCTCAGGTGTTAATTCAGATAGGATGATGCTGGAGATAAAATTGCATCCAACACTGACCTTTTATCTTCAGTAGTCTATAGTCTTTCTTTTATAAGATCTCTTTCAGTACAGACTGGATTTGGAAATGTGAACTTTCTTTGGCAAGGTGCTGGTGCTCTTACATGTTGTTGTTCTGCAACAGTGAAAATTTGTCTGATTAATTTAGCTTCTATTTCCATGCACATGAATCTTTTGTGGAATGGTTTCTGTAAGCCTCATAGTTAAGCATCCACTGAATGATTTGTATGCTGAAGTGTCTGTTTGGAAAGTGTTCACCTTTTTTCTGAATTTCTTATATTGGTGATATGTGATTGACAGACATGGCTGAATACTTAAATTTTAGTTCTCTGACTGAATATTTACGGCTCTTTTTTTTTTAATGGAAAAGTGAGTTAAAAGTGAACACTGACCCTTACTGTGCATGATTGCCACTTTTCACTTACAAAGCAGAATTTTCATGGCTACCTGCCATCCCCAAATGCTTTTACAGAAAAGCTGTTGTTGTGTATTTATCTTCCTTTACTAAATATGTGTTGACATAGTGTTCTGCAACAGAGGGAGACAACCAAGGTTTTCCAATACCCCTCTTTTACCACTGATTACAGCAATACTTTGACTTTTAGAATCAACATTGTATCAAAATATTTTCTGTCTAATTGTGTGTGTGCGCTCATATGTTTGGTATGAGGACAAATTGCAGTTGTTGTAAGTGTTGGATGGAAATAGAAGAATCTCTGTCTTGTATTTCTTGGTGAGTGGAGCACAATGTGTAAAGTTTGGGTTGCTCTGCTTTTGAGCTGACTGCTTGTTATATACTTCTTTCATGCAACATTAAAAAGAATTGTTAGATTGACAGAAAATATAGTGAAGTGTAACATAAGCATAAACTGCTAAGTGTTTTTCTTGATTGGTACAATTACCTGAGGTTCTCTACAAGTAAACTTTTTTATCTTTTAAATATTAACATTTTTAAATATTGATCATGCCATGTATTTCTGTGGTAAATATACATCTATCTTGTCAAAGGATTTAGTTTTTCACACTGTGGACCATAATTTTTAGTATTAAAGACAATCAATGAATATCTGGTGTGAAGTAATATCTTTTCTTTCAATTGAATCTGTCCTTATAGACATGGTTCTTCCTACCTTTTCCCTGTCCCTGCCTTCATTGCCTGGACTTCCAGTAGCCTCAACTGGCAGTTTCTGAAGGGCATATCAAGTGATATCCAGCTAAAGCAACGAGATAGTAATGCTAGAAGTATTCATCCACATAAAAATATAGATATAAGCCTGCAAAACCTCAATACATAAGCCTATGGAAGTTAGTTTTAAACCATTTACTGCCGACAAAGCAATCTTTTAATGTGCATATTCGTGATCCATAAAGTTAATCTTTCAAATTTTAACACTGAAAATACAGAGGCTAGATATCGAGGGAAACTAGCATCTGGAAGATAGCTGCTTGTACCTTGCTTAAATCTTCTGGGAGCAGCATCTCTATGCAGCCCTTTAACTTTCGTTTGAAGTAAAGGTCAAGCATACAATTTGCTTTAAGCTAGCCAGAAGACTCTGCACACACATATGAAGCTGTGCTCATGTTAGAAGCACTTTTACAGTCCTCTGAAATTAACGTGCTGCACAAATGATTTGTTAAAAGTATTTACAAGTTTTATTGCTCTCTTCAAACGTGGTGGGTCTTTTGATATCACAAGTGACTTTTAATATGATCGTTTATACCATAAATGATCACAAGGGAAGAATTTGAAGATGAAATTTTCTTTTCAGTGAAGAAGTCCTGCTCTACTGTAGTTTAAATTTTTAGATATAGCAGTAGTTACTTGAAAACCTTTCTTCTAACAGAAGGTGGAAGAGCCTATAGTAAAAATCAAATAGGATCATGGACTAGAGGTCTTACTTCTCCCCTGAGGTTACAGGCACTTCTTATATTTGCTCATGGGCCATCACTAAATGACTTATCACAAAATGGACAGATGCCATTTTTGTTTTATTAACAAATCAGCAGAAACAAATTGAGTATGCTTTTTCTGGAAACAAGAACAAGACCAATAACATGCTAATTCAAAAATGGAGTGTTCTTTTACACTTAGTTCATCAGTCAAGATTTGCCTTCATATGGCCCTTTGAACTCTATTACACTCAGTCTGTGGCTGCTTAAAGAATGCAAAATGCATTGCAAATTTTTCCTCAGCACAATGCATATTAGCTGGGTGCCACATTAAATCAGGTTTTTCTATTCCAGTTGTCCTGGGAAGAAAAGACAAAAGCCATTTCTCTGTTTATCCACATGAGATAGAAGTAAACAGATTTCAGTTACAGAGTTTAAGTCCAGATATGACTATTTTTCTTAGAGGGAATAAAGATTACAAATATTTAAAATGGAGGTTACAAACTTTAGGCTAATTGGAGTGCTGTAGAGATAATCCTCAACTAAAATACTCTCTCACGATTAAGCTACATGAAAAGAAACATGTTAAGTTTGCAAAGAAGTAACCAAGTGGGGCTAAGCTATGCAAAGAACTGTGCTTTGGAGTCTGCTTGAATTCTTATTTTGACTGACTGCATGTTCATATAATAATCCTTTTTCCTTCTGACAGGAGTTCTTCCTCTTTTATTGCACAAAATTTGCCTGATGCCCACTTGGTAGGAAGCTGTAAGAATTTTACTGCCGTGGTTCCAAATGTGGTCGTGTGTTCTATTTCCTGTACATCCTGTTCTGATATCAGGATGAATTAATTTTCTTATGGTATTTGCTATCATATTGATCATGGTTGTATCTGAAAAGTCAATAATTACTCTTGCAGAAGTGGAATGTGCTGGGGTGGAAAAAGAAAGATAGATAAGAGATTAACAATCGCTTGCTAAGTTGGACAAACTCTGATTTTTGTACGTGCTAATTAGAGTTTGATTGACACAGTTTCAGGTGTGAGTAGAACTGAATCAAACTTTCTTTTTAAAAGCAGATATCAATATTTGAAAAATAATTCTTGTTCTAGTTTAGAATGGAATATGGATTTATTCATTAAGAAAAGGAAGTACAAAATACACCAAAAGAAAATTTTATTAGTAAAATATTCTGGAAAATTTTCCTCTTGCATTTTCCCAAAGCCAAAGAGATCAGCCAACTGCTTCATCTCAGGAAAGTTCTTTGAGTTGCCTTGCCTTCAGTCACTTGAGTTGGAGATCCTATGACCCGTCAGAGCTCATGTTGCAACAGGAGGTTCTGGTTTCACCAGCCTAGTTTGGGTAGTAGAGCTGTGGTCTCACATGGGGTTCTCCCTGCCCCAGTGCTGCCCTTAGGCACCACAGCACCATCAGGAGCCAGGACCTCCCCGGTTAGCCAGGCTAGGAAATGCTGAAACACTCCTCAGCTCTCGTTGTACCCTTTGTCTTGGGTTTTCCTTCTTTGGAAACCAAGCCATTCAAGAAATGTGGAAAGGAGGTCCAAATCTGGGCCTGACCTAGAGTCTCCAGTTCCTTATTCCTATGTTTAGACAGAGCTTGAGGGTTTCTTGCTGTATTTTGCTGATTCTGGAGGTGTGCACTGTTGTGAACCTAACTCCGAGCATCCCTGGTTATGGCAAAGTTTTCTGTAAATTCTCACACAATATATAAAATGATATAACAGTGAAATGAGAAAAAAAATATCTAGAATATTATACGTAATACTGATTTCCTTTACGGAGTAAATTCTGTGAAAATTTAGATGGGTATTTTAACATTTTTACATGTCAGGATTCCCACAGGCTTCATTAACATATCACTTATCGTCTGAGATAAAAGGTAATGATATTGTATATTACTTCAAGGAATGGACCTTGCAGCTGTGACTGAAATATTTGCTGGGAAAAGTAGCAGGGAAATGACTGCACACTAGAGTTAGAATTTCCAGTTCTGCAGGAAGTGGGTGCATTGGAACCACTATTGGTGTAAGCTGGTGGGCATTTCTGTTAACTACAAGCTGTTTTTCAAACACTAGTAGAATTACTGAGACGAAATCAAGGATAAATTTGTTGTCTGTGGAGGGGACTGCTCACCACTCAAGAGCTCTTATAAAATATTTAAAAATACTTAGATTTTATCTTCAGCTTTAATTCATCATAAAATACATTCTATCAGTGCTTACCTGCCAAATATTCAGATGCCCTAGCACTGTGTTTTATATTAAGTTTTTATTTCTGTTAATTTATACTTTAGCTTGCAAATCAAGAAGCTTTCAAGATAGCTTTGATTAATTTGGGGCACAAAGTGGCTTCATTTCTTTTTTATGTTTTGATGGTAATTTACCATGGCATAAAATTGCTTTGCATTAAACTGCATTCATGAATCAAGAATCTTTTCCATTAACAAGATCCATTTAAAGCCTAAGCCCATCTACAAATCAACTATTTTGTGTCAGTTTTGGTAATTATTGTTTAGCAAAAACTGGTACAATGGCACCATGAATTATTTCTGTGGATAGATTATTTAGATAAATAGAAGGGAAATATTAATACAACTGGTACTGTGCTAAATTACCTGGCAGAGGTAATTGTAACTGTATTTCTTAAAGAAAACTCAATTCATTAGGAATCAATCCAGGGCTACTTTACCTCCATAGCTGGGAGATACAGTAATATCTAATGATTGGTGCCCCAAGGTGCTTTAACTCCTATTTATGTGGTTTTTAAAAAAATATATTTATTTACTATTTATTAAATATAGGTATAGGCATGTATATAAGTATATGTAAAGCCTGACTATGTTTCTGGCTTCTGGCTCCAGGGAAGGACACGACAGTATATATGCATAAAATGTTGAAGGAAGCATTCTCTTGCTCATAAAGTTGTTTAGCAAGTCTGGCACATTAAGAAGAGATCAGGTAGAGTTCATTGAGTTGATGACAGCTGAAATAATGCATCTGTAACACAACATTTGCTCTGAATGGCCTTGTTGAGTGTATTTCAGTTTATTTCGGTGTCAAAGATATTTTTGCACTATATTAAACTATTGGCATTATTTTCAGTAGTTCACTGTGTCATATAATTATAAATAATAAAATTACCACATTAGTCTTGTAATTTCCAAAATTTGCGTCTATTTTTTTCTCCATGATTTCAGCAGATGTAGTCAATATAGCAGACTAAATAGTCTGAAAGTATAGATTAAAATCAGAGTGTAAATTTTTTCTTTAGTCAAATACCTGATATTCAGTGGCTGAGGCACTGGAAATACTATTTTCAATCCTCATTTTCTTGCAAATGTTGCAGGTTTTTATTATCCACCTCTTAAGTGTGTCTAATGTATAACAAATATGTTTATGAGCACCTTAAATGTCATCATTCAGAGCATATATGACAAAATTCTGATAACAGAATTTTTCTTCTACTGTAAAGATTGGTAAAAGTACATCTATTTAATTATAAGAAAAAGGCTTTATTAAACAAAAATATTTTAGAAGATTGAATACAGAAAGGTGATTTTTTGAGTATGCAGTCTGCTGCAATGTGTGTAGTGTTTGGAGTGACTGGGAATAAATGGGAATTCGTTAAAAAATCCTTTAAAAATTAAAAATGTAAAAATGGGAAAATTTCAAACTTTTCATTCAAACTGCAATTACAAATAAACAATAACTACACCACTGTTTTATATGCTATGTCATGGAATCTGAAATATTTCCTTTAGTAGAAATGACTTCTTGATTAGAGATCAAGCACAATGGTTTGTAAATAAAAGCTTTGCTGAAAGGTGTGTGCAATTCCAGGTCCTCGGTGTGGGGAGAAGGTATCAGGCTGTCCAGACCTGTTGGCTCCCCAGCTGGCAATCTCAGCAGGGACACCAAATACAGAGCAAACCTCTCACCCCTAGATGTCTCCCCAGGTCAGACTTTAAAATAATGTGTAAAAGTTTATATCTGACACTAACCATTATTATGTGTCAAACAGAGAAATGTTATAGTCAGCTACTTCCAAATTTTTGGTGTAAACAAACTTTTTCCAAGTATACATAGCTTAATCTTAACTATATTCTCTGTATTATTACTCTGATAGTCACGTGTGGCCATAGTGTTTCAGAAAATATCTTACTTTAAACTTCTTGGGACCCATGCCTTTCCTAGGCAGCATAATTAGTTGTACTTTGCCTGCTGAGGTTTTGTTTTCAGTGAATTGTTAGGATAACTCATTTCAAGTCTAAATGTGAAGCATGTTTCAAGATCCTTTCCTGTAGGAGGGACATATAGCCCCACAGCTCATTAAAATAAAACAAAAAATGCAACTGAGAACCCTGAAATTCATATTTTCTTTCTTCTCAGTGTGTGTGAGGAATGTTAAGAAACTACATTAAATTGGAAATTAAATGAGGAGAAAAGTATTTAATTCTGGAAAGGGCTTGGCTGCTGTCATTGGTGTAAGAACCTGAAGAGAACAGAAAATCTTCCACTTTTCCCAGCTCATGGGGGTGGGCTGGGGGTGGTGGTGGTGGTGGTGTGTCACAATTACAATTTATATTTCATACTAGGAAGATCAATGGTTTTGATGGCATGTCACAGAAGCATAAAATTTATGAATAAAACAGGAATGTTGAAAACAAAGCAATAATACGGATGTCTGTATCAGTATATCAAATAATTCAGAAACTCTATTTGATTTACCTTTCACTGTCTAATTAAGTCCCAAACCACGTCATATTTGTTAACACTATAGTCAAATCTGAAAAATATTTTCTTTTATATTCTGCATGATTCTCCACTTGCAGCAGGGTTAAATATATGGTTCTGATTAATTAGGTGAGAGCCCTCATCTAGCTTATCTGTTCAATTGATTTCTCTTTGTGTGTAGCATTAATGGTCAGAATTTCACATGTAGGCAAAGCCCCATACCTTAAATTTCTCAAAGTTTAAATAAAAGCAGGCAGAGGAGGGACTCCTGAGTAGTTGTGAACCTTGATATTTTAGCCCAACTTTCCAATCAATAGCTTAATAGCTACTACTGCAGCCTTGAGATCCCAAAGTGAGAGTTGGCATTTAACTAATCTAATCAGATGAGAACATTTAGATCTGTGGAGTCAGAGCTATTACACTTACTGAAAAACAGGACATAGAGTTGAAACAAGGGACACATCCATCATCAAGAGTTACGTCTGAGGTAGGACTTTGGATATTAGAAATTCATTATTGCTTTACATGGTAAACTTTACTGCTAAATAAAGACAAGTTTATTCTCTCATGAATTTTCCTCACTGAGTGTTTCTTCATAAGACGAAGGAAATATTTTTTTGGGGGAAAAGCCTTTTACTTTTTATCAAAATTTTCCTGACAAACAGAAAAGTACAATATTATTGTTGTCTTAAACCCAGCTGGGATTTAGGAGCTCAAATTTAAAGTGTTTCTTTCCTCATCTGAAATAATTTTCATCTTATTACTGTGCACAGAAAAAAGATATTTTTTGCTTTGTTTCTCTCTGCCCCTTTCACCTTAGAGTTGTGGGAGGATGGATGGGGTGGAAGAGAAGTGAACGGGTTGTATTTTAGTCGATCTTCCTTTCTAATGACCAGAAAGGTTCAGTGGAAAATTAAAAAACTTCTTCTAACGGTACATATAATGAAGATACATATGTTTTGAATTCTAATCTGGCTCTAGAAAGACCAACATAAGGTTTCTGGCATTATTCTTCCTTTAATACTGAACTGAAACAAACTACCTTGTATGTTTTACAGTGCACCTTTCTACCTTTTATTACTTTTCTTTATTGGAACCTATGAGCATGCAGCTCAGGATTTTTTTTTTTTTTTTTTTTTTTTGTGGCCCTTGTGTCCACAGTTCACAAAATTACAAAGCTCAGTCTGGTTTGTAGCTGCTTCCCTCAGTGCAGCAACTATTATCCAAGAAACAGTATGAGTACCAGAATATATGAGTATTTTTCAGTTAAATTGTATTACTTGTATGGCTGCACGTGTCCATTTGTGAAATATTTACTTAGCTTGATTTCTGAGCAAGCAGAGTTAACGATTTTTAAGCTGTCCCTAAGAAAGAGAAGAGACATAATTTTTGATAAGTTACTAAAATGTAGAACAAGAAGTCCTTTAACAATTTCTCAGTTATATGTATATGTGTATGCATATATTTATATATTTATGTATATATATTTATATATTTATATATATATGTATATATGTGTATATGTATTGTATATGTATATGTATTTCATGTAAAATTACAGTTAACATTTTTCCATGAACAACATAAATGTGTGCAAATTCACATATTAACTTTCAATACAGACCTGGGTTCCTCTCATTCAGTCAAGCAGCTTTTGACAGGCTGTGTTTATGTTCTGTCTCTCTGAGGCAATTACTCTACCGTCCTTTGTGTCTCAGGAAAATATAACCTAAGAATTAACAGACTACATGTTGATTATAATTTCCTGGTTAGTAATGCCCATGCTGGCAAGAATGGAAATTTAATGAAATTCTTCTTCTGCTGCAGCATGACGATTGGAGGTCTTATTTTTCAATTCTGAGTGATAGACTTAGACTGCTTTTGTATTTTGTGTCCTATTGAGAACAGAAAACAGTCCTTGTCTCATTTATACGTTTTCTCATTCAGTGCTACTTTATTTGAGGGATTTTAGGTCAATATGTCTTTACCTGGGATCCAAAAAGTTACAATACTGAGCAGATAGGGTCAAAAGAGGAAACCTGTCAGTTAGGCCAGTTCTAAGTTGCAGGTCAAGGTCCTTCAGCACTGTATGTTTGCATGTGCACGTGCTTTAAATAAATATTTTCCTTGGTCTCTATAATAATTTTGGGGTCTTTCTTTAGCACTTCCTGGAAGAGCTGTAAGAAAATATCCCATCCTGTCTAGCTTTGCCAACGCTGCTCTGTTTGCTGCTGTTTCATGGGGGATAAATGACACCTAAAAAGGCTTAATATGGTTTTCCATAAAGTTTTTTGGTGTTATTGTATTTGTGTAAAGCACGGGAACTTTTTGTCTGAATATGAAGACATCATATTCATCTTGCTTAGCTTAAACTGGTAATTAAAAATGAATAAACAGAAAAAATTTGCAGATGTAATCATAATTACTGAATGTTTCTACAACATGCTCCCATTCACATGCCTTTTAACACAACAACATATTTCCTCATTTTCTTAGACAAGTAACATGGGGTTTTGTGTTCTTTTCTTTTTTATCATTCTTATTTAGATTATTTTTTTAAAAAAAAAAATTTTGATTTTTTATTTATTCCTAGAATGTTCATTTGATTCTTGTAAGGAAACCTCAGAGTTACTCTTAGATATCAGGAATTAATTTTGATTAATTGAGTATTCCAAACGGTTAATTTTTCATTTGAAACAGTCTTTGCCACTCATGGGCCTTTGATCATTAAAGGATCTCCCAATTAATCCCCAAAGCAAATTTATCCTGCAAATTCTGATGTATGTTAAGATACATGAAGAGTTTAGAGGCAGGTTTGTTTCTTTTTCTATAGCAATTAATGAAAAATATTGCAACCTGTTGCTGCCTCTTTCTCTGCAGTCCCATGCCACATAGCAGCTTTTGCAACCTCTCCCTTTGTGGCTGCTTGTTGAGTTTGATTGCTGAAATGCAAAGTTTTTGTTTCTTCCTGCTGTTATATCTACTGGAAGCATACCTAATGGAAATAATTGTATTAACAATTAAAGCATAGAATTTGTTAGAAATAAAGTGTGCTAGCAAGCAGCAAAAGTCAAGGAAAGTTTAGAACACACAAACCACTTCTAGACTTAAGCTTGGAATCTGTATGGTAATTGCACTAGGACTGACCTCTCCGGAAAGGGCATCAGTATGGACTTCCTAATGCTGATTGACAATGTTTTCTTCCATTAGTAATAGAATTTACAGACTGGAAGAAAGCAGAGGGGTGAAAAAAAAAAAAAAAAGGTAAACATAAATGTGGTATTTCAGAAAAGTACAGCTCATTTATAGTTCTTACCCACCACATCTTTGGCATGAAGCTTATTGAAAAGAATGGCCTTAGAATTATATTGTACACAAAAGCGAAAACTACTGTATTTCATAGCCCTTTCACTGATAAGAGCATCAGTCAGTGAGCAGATGCTCATCATGTTTTGCCTTTTACTCTAAATATTTGTCCCTTTAATGTTGCCTGTATAATTTAAAAAGCCAGAATAAAAGTCAGCAAATGAATGTGCACAGCTTCACCATCAAGACAGTTAGTGAATAAAATCCTCAACTTACAGATGTGGAAACAGGTGATGCAACTTTGCTCAAGCCACATTCATATTCAAGGAATTCATCAGGACTAAAGCTGTTAATTTATATGGATACCTCCAGCAGAGTCAATGCATACATTCAAATGCCATCAGTTTTGTCAAAGTAGTGTTTTCATCTTTCGCCTGATTCACCTCTTGGGTGGCATTGCAGTCAGGGATGCATTTTATGCATGATGCATCTATCACAAAGTGGGTTGGGTGATGCATATGGAAAAACACAGCTATTTGGGAATTGCTCCCCATATAACAGCTTTTTTTTCTTAATTTTTCCATCTAGAGGGAAGAAATGCTTCCAAACAGGTGTGATAGTCAGCAGGTTGGTTTGGTTTGTTTGTTTGTTTGGATTTTTTCTTTCTTGGTTTTTTTTTGTTTATTTTGGTTTGTTTTTTCTATTTTTAAGCTGACAAGACCTAGGAGGCAGAATAGTACTTTAAATGTTAAAATCAGACAGCTTTTTAGGTCCTTGGAGAATTTTAGTTCCATCTTTAAGATTAGTTTAATATACTGCTCCCTATTTAATTTTTTTTTATTATAGAGAAGTTATGCAAGACAGTTAGCAGTCACCCTTCCTTCTTTCAGCTTTTTTTATTTTGCCTTGCTACTTTAAGTATCGTTTCAGAATGATGTATAATAAAAAGGCTACTGTGGTTGATAGATGCTTTCTTTAGCCATTGAAAATAATGAAATTCCCTTTTACCTTAAAACTTGCAGGAAAATGTTTAAATAATTCAATTTATTTAATTGAGAGATAAATAATTAATATGTTCTTGTTCACCTTTATATGCATTTCTGTTACTGCAGAAATTTATAGCGTGCAAATTCTGCTCTTCTCTTTTATGTTTTTTTCCTTTCTCCTTATTTGCCTGGATTCTTTTAACTGAAAGACTATTCCTTCAACAATAAATTACGAAAACTTTAATAAAGAGGAAAGCTAGTTAGATATTTAAATGTATAAATCTCATCCATCTGACATCCATTGTGTCATTGTATTTGTGACATCAGATTTGCCTGTTTGGAATTTCATATTTCCATGCAGAAGAGAATGTAAGAGTTCTAATTCAAAGCATCAATCACAGAAAATGAACATAACCTAATGTCACTGCTGTATCAGGCCATCAATTTATTGCTTTGTAAAAGCAATCAGCAAGCTATCAAGCAATAAAGTGTATGAGATAAGTGCTTCTTTTGAGACAGCACAGCCATTGACAATGATATACTGATGGAGAATAGCAACTATTTTCCAGCGTAGTATGACTATTACTTGTTAAAAGCTCTGAACAGTTTAACAGATGTAAAATATGTTTGTTATTATTATGGACCAATCTAGTTTGTTGAATAGCCTTGTTCGCCACTTAGATTTGCTGTCTTATTTAATGAGGTTATATCTGCACTCTCTGGTTCTTTTGTTTTACTTGATGAAAGCATGACTTGACTTTTTCACTCCATTTTCTGAAGAACAACAAATACCTGGCGAGTGTTTGCTTCATTTGTTTATTAGGGAAAGCGTTACAGAGCAAATTGCAGAGCCATTCAAATCCTGTCACCATACCACAAGAAAAAATATTTTACGCTATGCTAACAAGATGCAATTGAGTTTTTCATAGACATCTAAAACATGCACCCTCAGTAGTGGGGATTTTTTTTTTCCTTCTTTACTCCCATCTCCTGTTTGCTTGTGATAAAAGAGAGAGCTAGAAAAAGAGTAGGATAGCATACAGTCAGCTCACCTGATCTGTGCTGATGAGGAGCGTATGTTATATTGGTATAGTGAACTCTGCAACTGTTATCTGCTCTAGGCAGGAGGTCTACAACTAACAATCTCATCTGTGTCATAAATGCTGGGAAAAGCTGATGTGGCCTCAGGGGCAACGAATTATTAGAAATAAAGCATAAAAAAAAAAGTCTTCACTACTCTTGATAGGTCCTAAAGGATTGCTGTTGTAGTTGGTACCACACAGTTAACTTTACTAGCCTGCTATCAGGAAGTCTGATGAGATTTCCATGAGAATTTTTAATCACTTAACCTTTCTCATTGCATTAAGATCAGCTATCAGGGTCCTCCTTTCTTAATGATTAAAGGAAACCTCTGTTGTCTTCACATTTTCTTTACCTTTTAAACTCCAGTATATTCCTAGAACAGCTTTGTATCCCAGGGAATTAGTAGTGCAATATTAATACCATAGCTTATTTGCCTTAATACAGAATATTCAAAATTTGAATGCTTGTAGATTAACACACTATTTTGTGCCAACGTTTGGCAAGAGGTAATGTTGGGGTTTCTAGGTAAAGAAAGTTTTTTAGTTATAAGTAAACAAAGGTTTTTCCTGTATAGTCAATGAATATTTAACTTGTTGACTTTGAAACCAGATGGTTTCTATTTTTACCTGCTGTGTTCTAAAGATTGTATATATTCAACTCCTATTTACCTATATGTAGTAAGTAAACATCAATATTTTCCCTTGGTTATTAAATTAATAAAAAAGTGAAAACTGAAGAAAAGATGGAGATGGTAGCATTCTCCAATGGTAGCACAGTGAAAGGTGGAAGAGTAAGAATATGAACCACCTATCCCCACTCTAAGTAATTTTCCTCAGTTGCAAATAGGTCTTAAAATACACTATTAATAGTATCATTCAAGCACTATCTTGTACTACATTGAGTGACACGGCCAACAACTTTCTCATATTGTTCTCTCTTTCTCTCTCTCAGGAAGCCTGAAATTTTGTATTGAAATATACTGGTTTCATACTGTTCATTTTCTCTTATTTAAAGAGATATGAATAATACGGTACTTCTGTTCTAGGGGAAGTAAGATTGAATATATGCATTTTAAACCTGCTGCTGGAAGTGATGATTGTCTTTGATTTCCATGTGAAGTCACTCATCTGGTTTTGGCTCCCTCTAGAAGAAATTCTGTCTTGTGCAAATAGCTTTATGGTTACTGTCCACTTCTCTTATCCCCCAGTGTTGAATGTCCTATTTTCATTTTTTTAATATCCTGTAAAGTAATAGCTAATGAACACAGGAGCAGAAAATATTTGTATTGTTATAATTTTGGTCATGAAATTCAATAAATAAAGGTAACTAAGGTGAAATTTTCTACTACTTGTTTAAAATTTCTATTATAGATGCCCAATTAAACAGCATTGCACTGCTTGAATATCTACTTTATATTACTCTGATTAAGAGAATACAGAAAATAGAAAGCCAAACACAAAGCAATTTTAAAAGCAAGGTTTTCTTCTTTTCTCACGCATTCTCTTTTTCTCCCACCATTGAGCTTCTCCTCTATAATTTTTTTTGTTTTAGGAAGAACTTACTCCCCGAACATTAAAAAAGAGGACCATTCCATAGGTGAATAAACTGCCAAATCCATATTTTAGAAAGCACTGAGCAGTCTAGCTGTTTTCAGAATAACTTCAGTTCAGATTTTAATTCCAAATTGTTAGCTAAGTCACAATGTTTGGTGAGAGACAGTTAGCTAAGTTAAGCTTCAGAAAGCTTCAAATACACGCGATGTTTTGAGGTCTTGAACTGCTGAGTCTGGTTTTGTCAGCAGCTCAAGTGTTGCTTTAAGTTATTACTCCATTCACCTACAACTTACTGGATAAAAATGGTGTTATCAAGGGGTTGGCTGAAGCAAGTACATTACATACTGTGGCTTGATGTCAGTAACCCTCTTCAAATGGAAGGGAAACTATCCAAGTTGGTTTTTAAAAGCTATGCTTTAAAATGTTCTTAATAAACATCTTCATACAAATCTTCACAAATGTGACTCTGTGACCCTAGGTACATTTTCCATTCAATTGATTCTTAATCCATTTGTCAAAAAAAAAATTAAAAATCTGCTTTTAAGTGTCCTCTATGGGATATTGCTCCTTTTATTCCTCTTATGTTTAACTGCAGCACTTACGTTTCTGCTTGATGGCACAGGGTCAGTTAAATTCACACTGCGCATCTTTTTATCTGGTAACGTGTTAAGAAACCTTATTAAAAACTCAAATGTGCTTCTAATATAGTATTTCTTCAAGCTTCAGTAACAAACATGCTTGTTACTTCAGGACTAGGAAGTGAATTTGGGGGTAGGAAGAGGGGGAAGTTATTGCATATATTGTTTGACTCCAGTGTTATCCTTTCAATAAACACATTTTCCAGTTTTGTTTTCAAACAGTTTGCATGGCATACGGAAGTCCCTCTTTTTCAAGAATGACAATGCCTACACAAAGCTACTGCATATTGGTTTAGCTTCACTGACAGTTTAATACCAGTGTACTTCTAAACTTTCTTCTGTAGACATGTCCTAAAATTGCTTGCCTTTGCAGCTTTACATTAAACACCCCAATCTAATCAGATATGAAAGCTGATAATATTTGCACTGTACTCCCTTCCCTTCCCTTCCCTTCCCTTCCCTTCCCTTCCCTTCCCTTCCCTTCCCTTCCCTTCCCTTCCCTTCCCTTCCCTTCCCTTCCCTTCCCTTCCCTTCCCTTCCCTTCCCTTCCCTTCCCTTCCCTTCCCTTCCCTTCCCTTCCCTTCCCTTCCCTTCCCTTCCCTTCCCTTCCCTTCCCTTCCCTTCCCTTCCCTTCCCTTCCCTTCCCTTCCCTTCCCTTCCCTTCCCTTCCCTTCCCTTCCCTTCCCTTCCCTTCCCTTCCCTTCCCTTCCCTTCCCTTCCCTTCCCACATATGCCTGAGAAGATTAGGTTTATAATGAAAATAAGCAAATAAATGTATCTCTTGAAAATCCAGCATGACTGGGCACCAGACAAGAGTGGTTTCTTCTTTTTTTTTTTTTTTTTTGCCTTGTATTACAGATTTTGATCTTTTCTGGTCTTAAATCTACAAGCAGATGTCTACAAAAATACTTTCCTTTCTTTTCTTTCTTTAGTTTAAATATCTTCAAAATTAATCGAAAGTTCTAGGCCCAAAAATTAAAGAACGACAGAAAAAGAGCACAGATATGTTTTTCCTGTGGCAAGAGCTGCACTTATTAGAAACAGCAGAATATCTTGCCTCATAGGAAAATTTAAATTACTAAACTCTCAAAACCTTTAAGTAAGTTGCTCAATGTATTCATGCTTTCTAGAGAAACTAAATAAATTTACTGTCAGACATGCTGTGAAGAACTAGACAAGGGAAGAATGCTTTCAGCTTAAGCAATGATCCATTAAGTTGTTTTTTTTTAAATAAAAATCCTTTTTTAAACAAAGGAAAGTAGTTTGGTTTGATATTAAATGCACTACTATGCCACCTGATAATCCTTCAGTTGGTACAGAAAAAAGAAATCTATAAATAGCCATTTTCTGCTCTGAAGAAAAATATTATTCAATGAATACGTGTAAAAAAAAAGGTCAGAACCTGATTCTATGTGTACCTTTAACACAAAAAGGGTGTGACCTTGTGTAACACTTCAGTTGTTGAAGAATTACTTACAGATACAGATGCTCAGAGTGCAACATTGGTACAGTATTTTGTATTTTTTCTCAACTTTTACTGGAGATCCACAAGGTTTGTTTTGTAGCACTAAAGAATGCTAAATACCACTTATCAACTCTATTAGCAGCTTATTTGTCGTGTTTTGTAGAACTTGTGGTTGGATCTAAGTAAAACCTCCTTTATGCCTTTGGTTTTGATGTTTTTTCTGGTTTGTTTGGTTTTTTTTTTCTGACTGAGATTTTTGAGAGATATGTTAGCGGCCATTAGATTTTCTAGCCTTTCACACTTTGTACTTGCATGTAGAATTTTTCAGATTTATAGATAGATGTCCCATTTTGAAGATAATTTATATTTTCGGTTGAGGTAAAGAACCCTGTTGTATAACAGCAGACTTAAGCGATTTAGAAAAATGTAATATGATGCCACAGCTGTCACATCTCTAAACAGCTTCTATGCCTCATAATAAATGACTGCTACTATATTTAAAGTCAAAATAATTATGCGCCTGAGAAAATGGCCTGTGGTAAACAAACTTCTATGGCATAAGGAGAAAAGCAGATGTCTAGTTAGAAAATTAAACTTTCATAATACCTAGTATGCTAGATAGTCACAGTTCTGTGTTCACCATTTCATCAGAAAGTTCTAATATACTTAAGATATTTTGCAGAGATTTATAAGTTAGTGTAGGTTCAAATAAGTTTACAGAAAGAGGAAGATTATTTTTCATCTTTTCCTTGGCAGTTTGCACTTATGATTCACTTGCAATTGAAATGTCTGCATCTCCTATTTGATACGTATCAATTTTTTACTGAATTATGTGTAAAGCCTAACCAGCATGACATCAAAAAATATTGTGATAGTTGCCTCTAGTTTAATGTTTGAGATTCATCTTTCTTGAGAGGATCCAAGTAATGAGACATTAGAAATGATATTTTTGTTCTTTTTCCCCCACCATTCATTTTCTGAGTAAGAAATCTTGCCCAGGATAAGTACTTTTTAATAGCGAACAACTAAAAGCCTAAGTAACCATTTCTCAGAGATTAAGACTGACAGAGACAGGTAAACTAAGACTAGGAGATTTATTTGCAACTTTGCTTTATTTGCTAGAGGTCTAATTATAATTGAAGGCAGACAGCTTTAGTAGTTACAGGATTTTTGTAACATTTCTAAAGTAATTACTTCTTTGAAATAAGTGTGCACAAGTGAATTATGTGCTACTGCAAGGTCTTTCTTCATTAATGTATGTACTTTATTCTACAAGGATTTCTTATCTGTTCACAAGATTGATTTGAAGACCAACATCTGCTTAAACACTTTGCTCGAGAGAAGACAAGCATTGACTTAAAGCTATTTGGAGAACTAGCTGAAGTTTAGCAAATTTAGTATACACAAGTTGTTAGAGGGAAAGCTTTCCTTTTTTTAAAACTCTTTGTTGTTGTTGTACAAAATGAAGAGACAAGGGATTTTTTTTTTCATCAGAAAGCAATGTTGGAAATATGCTTTGGTGTTTACAGCTGTATTTCAGATGCAAACCCAAAAAATTTACTTTATTTTGATTATTTTTCTCCTTAGTGTTGTGATTTGCAAAGCCAGTAGGACTTCCAGGCTGTTCTGTGAGGTAATTCATGAGGTAGTTCCAAAGTTCTAGTTACTCAGGCAGAGTAATAGCTTCCTCTTATCTTGATTAAAAATTTTACAGTTAAGTTTTAAAACCTGAGTAGTTAAAAATGATCTTTTGATATACTTCTTTTCCTGAAATCTTAACAGCACTTTCCACATCTTTTCACTTTGTACAAACCTCAAGACTTTCAGTACATGATGAATGACAAAATTGTAGTTTATTTAAAAATGAAGAATAAATGAGACCTGTGAAAACAGACTATAATACCTCTTTCCCTTGCCATGATGTCAAACTTATCACAGGCTCACACAGTGGCGGAGCTTATATGTAATTCTAAATCAGTTCTGGATAAAATCACTTTTAGATTAGAATCTCGTGTATGTAAGATTGAGCATTACTCTGATGACTGTTAGTCCCAATGGTCCTGATCTTTAATGTGAGGGAAGCAGTGAAGTTTAGCCATTGGGATGGCTGGTGGGAACATGGTTCCTGTTTGATGATATAACAGTCATAGAATCACAGAGTCATAGAATCACCAGGTTGGAAGAGACCCACAGCCAATTCCCATTAAAAATCACTCTTAATGTCACAATTTTACATTTATAAGAATTCAAAATGTTCATGATGCTATGCCTTTTTTTTTCTTAATACTTAATTTCCAATAGAGATAGTAATACTAATGAAGCTTGGTTTCCTAAGAAATTATATGTTATCCATCTTCCTCCATTTCCCTATCCCCATCAGGAAAATCAACTCTTTTCCATTTGTCCTTTATTATTCTGCCAGGCAATATCCTTGAATACATGTCCAAATAAATTCCGTTACCAATTACAGCCCCATTCTTTTGGTAACCACTGCTCTAAAAAGTTAACAGAACTTCAGCTTAAGTATATGTGGATAAAATATTCCTAAAAACTTGAAACAAATGGGACCATAAGACTAAGATGCCTCTACTGAACAGTTTCATAATCTTGTTATCCTGTTGTTCAATTTTGCTTTAGTATTTCTGGATTTGTTTTCATCTCTTGTTTTTATGAAATGAGCATTTTTAATTTCGATTTTTCTTCTTTTTATTGGTGTTGTTGGAAACATTTATTAACTAGAAGCACATAAAGGAGTAGAAATGATCATGAAAAAAGGAGCAGCAAAGCACTTCAAAATCATTTTAAAACTTAAAAGCAAAGTAAGGGAATCTGCTGGGTCATTGTAAAAATGTAGGAAGGGTTTGTGGCAAAGGATCCTGCCTTGGTGAACCACCACAGCTGTTTGAAAAAAAAGTGAGAATAATCAAACAGGGAATTCAAATTAATCTCTATTATACAAACAGGTTTCATATGCAGATTCAAGACCCTAAGAATATGCGGTCAAGAAATACCATTCAGCTGAGCACTGAAATCACTAAATTATCAACATGTGCTTTTGCAGACCAACAATTTTTTTTGATAAATTTGATTGAAAAAAGAAATATGGCCCGAAGTATAAATATTTTTAAATCTTAATAACTTTTAAACCATGTTATAATTTTCCAAATTAAAATTTTATTCATATTTTAGAGCAAAGCTTGATATGCCTAAGATATTTTCTTAAAGAACACAGTTAATACATATATTTATGAACCCTAATATTGTCTAAGTAGCAACAAATCTTACTTTCTATTAAAGCCTGTTTCATATTGGGTTTGTAGTGAATATTTCCTTATTTATTTAATCACCCACTCTGTCACCACATGCAGAGCTTCTCATTCTTTCTTTTTGTCATGGTTGCCTTCATCACAGACAAACAGGCTCTGTTAGTTTTTGTCAAGAAATTAAGATGGTGGTATTTGCTGAAACAGAGTTTAACCAGTGTTATTTACATTAAACTAATGAAAGTTATTCAAAACACCAGTGTTATTTACATTAAACTAATGAAAGTTATTCAAAACTCCCTATATCATAATTTTTGCAACATTGTGTATGGGTGGAATTCTTTATACACAATAGAAATACATTTTTTAACCTTTCAATGGGAGACACTAACAGTAAAGCACATTCGTGTTTTTACCCTCTGCCCTGCAAATAATGCCTAGGAGTAATCTTAAAGTATGATCATGGCTGAAGTATTATAAACAAACAAACAAACTTTACTCCTGAGTTCTTTACTTCCTCCCTCGACAGCAGCTAGTAGTGCTTATTGGATTAATACTGGAAAAGATTAGTCTGATCCTGTGGGATATGATCTGAGACAAAATATAAATTTAACAGTGAATATACTCAAAGGAATACATGCCTTTCTTCTTTAGTCTGAGATAATCCAGCATCTGTAAATGTCTTTCTTCAGGGATCCATTATAGTTTGAATTCCAAGGGTGTATGCTTTGGAATGGATAAAAACAGTAAGTATATTTAATTTGTAACAACATTGGATAGCAATACTTTTCTTCAGTTTATTCTCTCTCTCTCTCCGAGCACATTACAAATATTCCAGAGGAAATGGTTTTAAAAATTTGCTGTGTGTAGTGCAATAGTGTCAAAACTGTAGAGTAAAATGCAATGGTTTTCTGTGCTGAAATTCTACTTTCTGTGAAATTTACTTTTGGTTTTTTTTGGAAAATCAAATAGATTTTAAAAAGAAAAAAAATCTCATGCAAGTCCTAGTGTGCTATTTGGACTACTGCAGCTGCTTGTATGTTCTGCCTTTATTTTTCAGTTAAGTCTCTTCTGATCTATGTTCTGTGGACAGAGTTGTTTATAGTTCAGTGAAGTTCTGATACAGCTTATGTGAATGTTAGTTTTTCTTTATTATCCCTAATATCTGGTTTTTCTTTGGAAATAAAAGCTGTTCCAAACATAGCTCTAATTGATCACTATTCATAACAATAAACGGAATATAATGGAAATGGAATACCTCTTAAAGAATTTACTTCTTAGTCAATACAAACACTTGTTCCCAAATACGAATAAATTTAAAACTCTTCCTTCATGCTAGAATGCTCGTAGTATTTATCATGACTCTTTTTACTGACTTAATCAATTTAATCTGGCTAAAAAGATGTTGATGACTTTAGTGGACATCCATTCCTCAAGCATTTTTACAAATTAAGGTCAAAACCTGCAGGCTATAACACTCTAGGAATCTACCAGATCTGTAGGGCTGTGCAAGCAGGACTAAACATAATCACTAGGGAAGGAAAATATCTTCTGCCATACAGTCATGTTTCTTCCACTTAAAATCCAAATATTGATTGAGAATGTGTATGAGAATTCACTTTTCGACACCTTTTGTAACATTCTAATGCCTGAGGAAGACACAGCACTTTCTGCTTTATCTCTCTGTCTCTCATCAATGAATGAACAAATTTATTGCGTTTTGGTTTGGGGATTTTTTTCCAAAAAATATTTATAGCTTAAGACTGGCCTTCTGCCCAAGTACAAGAGTAAGTCTCCAATATGTTCTTATTCTGCTGTATGCAAGTAATGGCACAAAATGTTGAGCAATGAAAATATACCATTTATAATGCAAGTTTCAGTTGAAATCTTTCTTAAAAACAACAACAAAACCCCAAATAAAAAACTAACATAAAACAATCACCAAAACCCCCTGTTCTTTACATCTTTACAAAACACTACTGATCTCTGTTTAGATTCCAGCTAACTACATACATTCCCTGGCAACTTCCTTGTCTTGCATGACAGGTACAAAAAGCCACATCTACAGATGCTGGAGAAAAAGGACAAGAGTAGACTTCACAGCTTAAAAACCTTTGATTTTTTTCCCTACTGCCTGCTAATGTACTGTCAAACTGTGCCATACCCTTGTCCAGGAAGATGAACTTGAAATAAATATATTTTTAATCTATTCGATGCTGCTGATCCTTTTTGTTTGCCAGTAGTGAATCAAGTGGAGAAATGCAAGATGTTTTCTGAATTGAATTCAGAGTCCTGACACATAAGTTGAAGAAGTTCTCATTTTCACTGCTGAAATAAAGACATTGTTGCACAATGAGCAATAGGCATTTTTAAAATGTACAAGAGCTTTCTATGGTCCTGTGAACTTCATAATTTCCAGCATGCTAACTCGATTCATCATCATCTATCTATCCAGGCAATTATGTGTGGGATGAGTCTGTGTCCTTGTATTTCATGTAAACATAGAAATCAGTTTCTCATAATATTTATGCAAAATATTCTCAACATGCTCACATCAAGACACTTCAGTAAACTGCTCTTTCTCCAGTTACAGTGCTTTCAGTTGCTATGCAATTTACCACTCATTAGGCAGAATTGCCATGTAGTAGATACAAGAAACCACTTCTTCTCCCACTGTGAATCCTTTTTTTTTGAACTGGTATACTGAATTTCATACTATTGAAGAATATTGATTTCTTCTTTTTTCTTCTTTATTTTTTTTATAAACACAGGTTCTGAAATCAGTGGATAAAGTAAATGTTCTGGTTGAAAATGTCTAATGAGCTACAGACAAATATGTAAATATGTATATTCACAGAAGGAAATCATAGGATGTTTTTTATTGAATTCTGTCTAAATCACTATTATAAGCCAACAAAAGAAACCTATATGTGGAACAAAGCTTTTTGGCCTTTTGCAGAAAGTTGCTCTGCTGTTGTCTTGAATGTGTTATTTGAATCAGATTTCATCTTTGGCTTGTATGTGCAGGTGGAATTTTTTGGCTTTTGTTTGGTTGGTTGATAGGATTTGCTTTAATTCACATGTTCTTTATCAATGGAGAACTCATTGTCACTAAACCCTGTTTTAATGAATTTTGCAGCAAGAAGAAAAACAGATCCTAAAATGCTGCAGATAGCACTTTCAAGGGAAAAGAATGGTCAGGTTCCTGCTTACTGTAAATAATATTTTAATGGAAAATAGATGCTCGATCAAACAAGCCAGCACTGCAGCATGAGCCTGGTTCCTTTTCCTCTACAAGACAGTAATACTATACTGATGTTGATGTTTTGAAAAAAAAATAATTTTTATCTTTCTTTGCTCAGGAATTTGTTAGTCTATGTCTAGATTTTGATGAAGGAAAAGATTATTTCAGCCACAAAATTTATGAGCAGGGAAAATCAAACTTGAATATTCTTTCTTAATATGCGGAGAGAATATTCTTTGGCTGAGTTTTGCATTTCTTAGTCTAGATAGGTTTTCTCCTTTATGAGGCTAGGATAAAAAAAATGGTTATAGCCGGTTTAATTATCTACATAAAGAAGTATTTTGGATTTCATCTCTTTCATATTCCATATTATTGAGGAAGAGCAGTTCTCTTGCACAGAGGAAAATATATTTTTAAGAAGTTAATTTATTGATGCTTCGTGTTAGGAAGATGCTTTAACTCCCACTATCCAACAGCCTATGAAAATGAAAAATGAACAACGAGGACTTGAATATGTCCTGCTGAAGCAAAACCACTTGCACCACCACAAGCACTTGCACCATCATAGGCTATCAGAGTGGTCAAGCACGATTTCCCCTTGTTGGCCACTCCTGATAAACTTCTTTTCCTCTGTATGCTTGGAGATGACATCCAGGATGAGCTGTTCCAATATTTTTCTAAGGATGCAGGTGAGGCTGACTGGTTTGTATTTTCCTAGGTCCTCCTTGACCTTTTTGAAGACTGGAGTGACATTGCCTTTTCTTGAGTCCTCAGGCACTACTACTGTTTTCTTGATCTTTCAGAGATAATGGAGAGCAGCTTAGCAATAACATCTGCCAACTCTCAGCACTTGTGGGTGCATCTCATCAGGGTCCATGGAGTTGTGGGTGTCCAGTTTGCCTAAATGATCTCTAACCAGATCCTCTTCAACCAAGGACAGGCTTCCTTTCTCTAGGCTTTGTTTCTTTGCTCCAGGATCTGAGTTTCCTGCGGGACAACGTTAGTAGTAAAGACTGAAGCACAGAAGACATTAATTAACTCTGTCTTCTCTGTATCCTGTATCACCAGGGCATCCACCTCATTCAGTAGTGGACCCACATTTTCCCTTGTCTTCCTTTTTCTACCGATGTACTTGAAGAAGCCCTTCTTGTTGTCCTTGATGTCCTTTACCAGATTTAATTCCAAATGGCCTTCAGCCTTCCTTGTTGCCTCCCTGCGTACTCTGACAATATTCCTATATTCCTCCCAAGTGTCCATTGCCTTTTTCCACATTCTGTAAACTTCTTTCTTACATTTGATTTTTTCCAGAAGCTCCTTTCTCATCCACGCAGGTCTCCTGCCTCTTTTGATTTATTTCTTACTGCTAGGGATGCATCAATCTGGAGCTTGGAGGAAGAAGTGCTTCAATATTAACCAGTTCTCTTGAACCCACCTTCCTCCTTCCTTCTAGAGTCCTAACCCTAAGGATTCCTCCAAGTAGGTCTTTGAAGAGGCTAAATTTAGCTCTTCTGAAGCACAGGGTTGTAATCCTGCTTACTGCCCTGCTTCTTCCTCAAAGGATCATGAGCTCTACCATCACATGGACACTATAGCCAAGGACTGCAAACCATAAAAAAATGCTGGAATAGGACTTTTTAAGGGCTTTTGGACCTCAACCCACATTACATTCTTTTCTGTACCGGACTTTTCATGACTCCCTTTAAGCCTAAATCTTTTGGTTTACTTGTGCTAGTGTATTTTGCTCAGTTTGCACTGCTACACCCACATTGGTTTATCTCAACAGGCTGTTCTTCATTTAGACCTGTTGTAAGATCAGGTTAACCTAAGCAAAACGAGAGTATAGCTGAGGTATGACACTGGGATTGGTACTCTTCTTAAAGCTCAAAAATTTTTCACCTCTCCAACAATAGATGACCCTTATTTCTACCTTCCTTTAGGTTATGTTTTTCTGGTTTTGTGCACTTGGATTCATCCTTTTATTTCTAATGGGAAGTGTTTACTTCAGTACCACTCTGTTTCTTTCTTCGCCTAGGCTTTGATCATGTAAGATGTAAGAACTTCCTATGATAATACAGTTTTGTAGCAGTACCTACAATGCACCAGATGGACTCCTTGTGCTGAAGTGTTTGTTAGTTCTACACTGGATTGTTACAAAAAAGTGTTCATATTTATCTTGTTTATTTTGGAATCTCACAGAGATATATTTTCCATTCGCTTTGAGTATTTTTAACCTGTTACTTTTTCTAACCTAACCCTTCTCCAAAGACAAAACTCTAAGCATTTGGGGTCCAGATTTCCTATTAGACTTTTTTGTTTGTTTGTTTTTATGTGTGTGTTAAATACCAACTTGGATACACAAAAATGTTTTTTTTTCAAGAAAAAAAATCATCAGTAAAACATTTCTGAAAATAACTGTAAATATCTTCAGTAAAAAAATATACATCTTCTGTCTGAAGAAGGACAGAAAAGTTTGCAAGCAATAAATTCTGAGTAGAAAGCAACTCATCAAAGATTTCAGATGGGTTGTCAGAAAATGTAAGCAAATATATATTCAAAACATTTATTCCAGTATTAAGTTCATTCAATTTACTCTCTATAGGTTTAATCATCTAATATATTTTTCTTTGTAACATTTTTTTACCCTTACAATAGTTGGAAGGATTTTCTCTTCTCTAGTAAAGTAAATGAAGAATGAAAATAGAAATGCTCATCTAAATTGGTCTGAGCTAATTGTGTGAATGTCAAAATAGTGACACTTAGCGAAGTTTTCTCCCTGGGCTGAGAAAAGGATCTTTTAATTAAGTTGGAAGTTTTCTGCAATAATCAAAAGATCACTGTCTATTATTCAGATGTCATATTGTCATTACTGTCAAGAAAGTAATATCTAGATGATTACTAAAACGCTGAAGATAAGACAGCTTAGTTCATAGATTAAACTATGTGAAGCATGCCCTGTGTTGAGGAAGCTGTGATACTGATGTTGGGTGATCTTCCTCTTAGAAAACATGACTAATTCATAAGAAATCATTAAATAACAACCTTCAGATAGTCTGTGGTTTGATCTGTGTTTCAGCATTTCAGGGTATTTTTTTTAAATAGTAATTGTCATTTATTCTGGTGTTATGACAATGTGAGAAAAAAAGGATATGCTCAATTAAATGTTCTGAAAACATTTGGATTGGGTCTAATACTGTACAGTTAAAGTCTGAAGAACAGATTGCTTTGATTTTCTTGATCTAATTGATTTCCTTTACATTCATCTTTGTTGTTATAATGTACATATTTATTTCTCCCTCTCTTTCTAGTTCACTAAATAACTCTGGCTTGCTCTTTTGCCCTACCCTTTATTGCTCATTGTTGAGGTGTTGTGTGTATTCTAGCAAAACAGCATGCACAGTTACAGCTCAGCACTCTTGTTATGTTGCAAGTTGTTTTAATGAAAGAGAAAAATACCAATATAAGGCCAAATACTGCCTATATATCCATAGTGTGTTGCACTATTGAACATTTCTCATCCTTGCTTTCTACAAGGCAGAACATCAGAGTAGTGCAGTTTCTCAGCCTGCCAGTGTTAAGCAAGGTGGGACATGGTGGATCATGGAACAAAAAACAATTGCTTCAGAACCTTTAATCTTTGTGTCAACATCTTAAATTGATGTCAGATAGTCACTCTTACATGCTGTGTGCTCCTCACTGTAGCTGTTTGAATGGAATAGGATCTGTAGTTTTGCCACACTGCTCTTACACTTCACATTTACATAAGTAAGATGCACCTTTTCACAGAAAAAAATAATTAGCACTAAATAAATATCTTTGAGTGAGAGTGTGTTGAAACTAAATAATTCAGCATTTCACCCTGAAATTTCCCGTCAGTGCTTCAACTAAATATTTCTTTTAACATTGTTATTTGACTTCTTTATGGTGTCAATTGGTTTTGATTGTAAGCCTTTTAGTTGGATCACTGAATCCTGTGACACTAGAGAAGAGCATTTCAATGTGGCTTATAACAATAAATTGCTACAGCAATGTGTGATTTTTAAGAAAGAATGAAAGACCGAGAATGTTTGAATCAGACTAAGGGAAAAGGACATTGGTAGCTGAATGGCAATGTCCTACAAATAAATACTTTAGCAGGAACAGCAACATAAAAGATCTCAAATATGTTGAAGACTGCATAAAGCAAATGCATGACATTATTCAACTTGTCTATATTGGTAAGATGATATATTTTTTAAAATATTTTCATTGCTATAACTTGCATACCAACGGAAAATAGCAACAATGGTAACCTAAATTTTTAGTACCATTGGTGAGAACTTGATGAGTACCCTTCTCATAATTTGTTCTTAAATTTCATTTCTAGTTTTATTATGTTAACATAACGTTTTTCATCACTGACCTAAAACATATATTTTGAGGTGATAGCTTTGTTTTTGATGAGAAATATTAAAGAAAAAAAGCACTAAGCCACTTATTCAAGCTAATATAATAAATCCGTGGCAGAGTCATGAGGGGAAAAAAAGAAACCCAACCCACAAAACCAGACTAATTGATTCTCCATCCAGAATACTGTTCACTGCAGGCTGATGCATCAAGCTTAATCCCCACCAAAGCTTGCCACGTCCATCACATCAAGTTGGTGAGAAGGATAAACCTGTAAATAGAAAATGCCACAGGGATCTGCAATATATATTACGGCACTCCATTGAAGTCAATAGGTCTTTTATAATCATCTGGAGAGAAATGAAGAGTTCGGTTTATACAGAAACCAACATGTTTTTATTATATTAGGTACAATAATTCAGAAAATTTTGTCTTGAAAGCATGAGTCTATGTCACAAGGATGAGTAATGGCAGTTTTGGTGCACACCACTATCATCAGGTCCATCTGCTTTCTATTTTCTATTTATAGGCCACTGTGAGGAGAATAAATTTTTTGTAACAACTATTGCTTATTCCATCAGCATCTGTTCATGTTATCTCTAAAGTGACAGCCATTTCTTTCTCTTGTATAAAGAGTTTCACAGAGAAATTTGTGGAGAACCTATTGTCCACAGGTGTGAATAGTGGTGCGTTTTATTTTTGCATTCAGAAATTCCCATTTAATTGCTAAAATTGATTAAATAATCCTAAGAAATGAACTGAGTTTTGACTCTGAAATTTAGGAAGATTTTTGGGATGAGGGAAGATATATAGTGTATATGTGTGAGGAAGGATTAATGAATTAACAAACATGTTAGCTTTATTTACATGCAAAATATTGAAAAAGAAATACTACAGGCTCTATTCTGACTTGATAACATGTAATGCCTTGGTTTATTTACGTGATTTCATGTGACACTGCACAACATAATTAATCACACTTTAAGTTATGCAAGGCAATTGTCAAAGGAGGTAATTTCCCTTTAAAGACACAGTATGGTAGGCATGTGTAACAAACAGATTTGAATATCTTGTTTTTCTTCCTGTTTCTGGCTAATGATGAACACTAGTTGCTCATAAATGAGCAATTTTTCCTACTACTTTCAAAAAGAAGCAGATAGCAAATAATTGGTCTTGGGATCAGGGCACATCTCTCGAGCTGGTGAAGTTTCAAAGGAATTGATTCATAGCTATTATTAAGGAGAATAAAAGAAAAATGATAGTCTTCTGCATGATCACTCTGTTTGTGTTCTGTAATAATGGAATATATATTCAGTGTTGATAAACTCCACTATGAATGGTAGCAAAACCAGGCAATCTTAGTAAACTGAAAGGTATTACAGGATCCCAATGCCTCTCAGGATATATTCCCCGTGTGAAAATTAATGAACCATCAGCCATCAAAAGATCATTAGATTCAATGTTAGAGAAAAAAGATATATTTGTTTCTATTTATGCAATTTAGAGACCTCATGAAGCAGCTTTACCTAGGAAGGTGACAGGACACATCTCTCAGTCTCTGTAAGATTATATGTAGCAATCTAGTTCTGGATCCGTCTTCATCACGTACTTACTAACATCCCATCCAGGCAGTATTATCCAGCTGAAGTGTGTTTCTCCACACAAGCAGTATATAAGTTTTCACTTGGAAATGTGGGTTTTTCCAACAATAAGGAAGGATAGACAAATTCTTGTTTTCACAGTAGCAGCTGCATGTGGCTGCTGTTGTATGAGAGCTATTAAACCCTGGTAGAGTTGCCTTTTTCTAGGATATTTATTTGTCTTATTATTCTTTTCATTTAATATTACACCTAACTTTGTAGTTTTGTAGTTCTTTTTTTGTCAAACTTGGAGTAGGTAACTGATTTTACAGACCTTTAAGCGACCAAAGTGTGGTTTTCACCTAGCCACAGTTCTGCCTAATAATTAGGATGACTTACTGCAAGTTCCCTTGTAAGCTTCTTTTACCTAATATTGTTCTTTTACTCACATTGTCCTCCATGGATAACCTTGTGCATCAGATATCTTGACAGAATTATAAGATAAAGTAAAACAAACAAGGGTAGGGTATTCCAGGAGTAAATTTGTTACATTTTTTTTCTTTTTTCTGTAGTCCCTTTTGCTAAATGAGCAAAATGGGCATTTCATAACACCTTACAAATGAACTGTTTATTTAGTCCAGCGTAAATGGTCTTTTGTTACTACTAGTTCGATGGATCTGATTTTGTACTTTTCTGAAGTTGGCTAATTACAATAACTTCAGTCCAGTTATTCTGGACTCCAGATGATAGTGATAATGACTCCATGGCAGAAAGTCTTAAACAGCAGAGACGTGAAAGATGTTGCAGGCTAATCCCAGTCTGCAACTGCACACGACATGGCCAGGCTTTCACTCTGCAGCTCACCCTCCCCTCTGCCCCCTGCCCCATCCCTCCCATGGCAAGTGAGAAAAGAATATGAAGACCAAGAAAACTCATGAATTGAGGATAGTTTAACAAGTAAAAGTACACAAAAGAAGAAGAAAGAGAACAAAATATGTGGTACAAAGTCAATCTCTTCTAACCTCCCAAAAGTAGATTAATGTTCAATCAGTATGGAGCAATAGTTACCCACCCGAATTGCCTCCGTTCCTCAGAATTATTGTTGAGCATGAGGTTCAGCTGTCCTGGTTGTGTTCCTTCCCAATTTACACATTCTCTGTGTACTCACCACGAGGGTAGAAGAGAAAAAAGAGAAAACCTTGATGCTCTGTTAGCACTGCTCAGCAACAGTCAAAACGCCGGTACAATATCAACACAGTTTTAGTCACAAATACGAAACGTAGCACTATATGGGGAGCTATGACGAAAATTAAGTTCACACCAGCGAGAACCATTGCAGAAGAGAAGGTGAGATTTTATTTGCAGTTGAAGTGCACATAATAGCATACTCCACTGTGCTTAGTGGAATATTAGTTATGCTTGTAGATTTGCAGAGAAATCAAAAAAGAACATGAAACCTTTACTAAGCAACTGAATATATGGTTGATTACTACTTAGTCTATGAATTACTTTTTACTCTTGCTCATTTTGAAACAAACAGTCTTTCCTAGGTCTGGTTTTCCTCCTCCTCCATCCTTTTTCCATGTTTTCTTTTCTGATCTTTGCAAAATTCCACTGCATTTCTTTCTCCAACTTGTATCTTATTACTTATTCCTAACCCCTCCAATAAACTCTAGTATTTAAATGACCCTAATGAGCAGCTTTTTGTATTTCAGATCTTCTAAGATACATTTAGGTTAGTCTGTGTGTTTGTACATAGATTCCATCCAGTTAGTGTTTCAGGCTACATACTTCAACAACTCTATTAAAAATTTTCTTACATATTTGAAAAAACTATGAGATAAGAAGTTTTAAAATATCACAGATGTTTTAATATCATATATGTTTTAATATTTCCATTATTATTGCTGGTCTTGATCTCTTGAGTACACTTTACAGGGTAATCTACATGAGTAAATGCCTGATCAGTATTTTTCTTGCTGCTCTGGTTATGTTTCAGAGCTTTTTATATTTTTAAAAAATACAATGTTAACTAAAGTGTAAATATTTTACAAACAGTATTTTTAATGAGTTTTTGTAATAAACGAATTTATACACATTTGTGCGTGCATAGCATTTGTAAATCCATTCAAATAAAATAAAACTACTTTCACATAAATTTACATCTCGTGATTTTAAGATATAAGATTTTATGAGCTACCAGAGCTAGAAATTAAAGCTGCAACTCATTAGAAAGCTAAAATCTCAACTGATCAATAGGATAAAGAAGGCATTATTTATTCTGATACATATGTTGGACTTCCAATAAGTAACTACTCAACAATAACCTTAATCAAATTTGGTATGTATATATTGCAATATGAGTTCATTTCAATCTGTTTAAGGTGAGAAAAAAAATATTTTATTGGCTGAGAATAGGTTTCCAAATGTGGAAGTTTAAAGTTAGCAAATTTTAACCCCTAAATAATAGATTGCAGTGTGAAGAGGTCAACTTTCAAACAAATGCAGCTCTGTCTTTACCACTTATATACTCAAAACCACTGAGCAGACTGATGGTTTTCTTAGTCAACAGTCATGGGGGAGAAGCACTGATTTTGAGATCTAGTGTGGTGAAGCAGTTGTAGGGCTAAATTTTAAGCTGAAATATTTTTTCAGTGCATACGTTCTTTCAGTTCCCTCTGTCCTTCATTAGGAGGTAATGATTTCACACCTGATCTGCCTTGGATGACTGTATTCCGCAGCAGTTGTGTTGGAAGCAGTCTCTTTGTTCCTGAGAAGTAGTATACTCTTTTTTGTAGATGACCATAAAAGGTTACTGGGGACAAGCAGGAATGGCTTCCACACTAAAGTTGTGGTGGGTGGATGGATGAGTTCTACTGCTACACTTATAGAATCATAGAATCACCAGGTTGGAAAAGACCCATTGGATCATCGATTCCAATCGTTCCTATCAAATACTAAATCATGTCCCTCAGCACCTCGTCCATCCGTCCCTTAAACACCTCCAGGGAAGGTGAATCAACCCCCTCCCTGGGCAGCCTGTCATGAATTAATGAGTTCAGAGTGAAAATGAGACTTTGAATTGAAGTCAGCTTGAGTAGGGAGAGTCTATAACAGATAAGGGGACAACTGGGGAAATAGTGATTTGGGGGTTGATATATTCTTCTTTCAGGAGTAAAGGATGATTTTTGTTGTAAAGTTTCAGCTAAAAAATGAGAAAAATAATTTGATTCTTCATGCACATCATCTTCTCTTGTGGCATGGAGCCCAATTCCGGACCACTCTTTTCTCTACGCATATTTTGTTTTCTGTCAGTGAGAGGAATCTGTTTCCCTTCTAATCTTTGAATGTGAAGTGGTATAGAAGATACAGTTTATGTATCCAATTCAGAAGATACAATTAAAAAATATGGAAATTAAGCTCTTCAATTCAGACCGTTTGATCCTTTTCAGATGCTGACAATAGTCATCTGAGGGCTATAGGCACAACTTGTTATTTTCTGTCTTAAAAGTTCCTTCTCATTAAACAGTGTTGTCATATTTTAATTAGGGACTAGAATCCAGGATTTTTCATCCCTAATGAGTTTCTTCTCATGATTTCTCTCTGGTTCAGCAGATCTGGAATTTCTTTTTCCTTTAACAAGAACAGAGCTCTCTCAAAGAGGTCACGTCTGTGGTTAAGGCAGTGTATCCTCTCCAAAAACAGTGCTCTGACAGTTCAGTGTCAAAAGTGTCTTGACCCCACTGCAGATCTCCAAATAAAAGGACCTGTCCTTAGGAGGGTTAAAAATAAGAAAAAAGAAGTGTGAACCCGAATAGCTGGAATTATCTCTTTGAGGAGGATAACTGTGTGGAAAGATCTTTGTTTCTTTTTTCCCTGTGAGTTTTCTTTTCCCCATACACTGTATATATCTCATTGGCTACATATACAAGAGATGTTTATGTCAGTGGAAGGTCTATGATCAGTGGAAACACACAAGTGACTGTAGAGCATAGTTCTTCTTTGCCTAAGATGGATAACAAACTGTGGTCTGGAAATGCCTGATCCACTGCACTGACAATAAAGAAGTCTTTGTGGGCAGCTGAAGAAGTAGATATTAATACCATGAGTGTCTACTATTAGATGCCTTTAGCCCACAGAAGGCTTGGCATCAGGTGGTTCTATGACCAGGATGCCAGCTGTCATGAGCAGGAAAAAGAAAACCAAACCAAACCAAAAAAAAAAGAACGAGTATAATAATAAAAAAATAAAAAAATGGGGAACCATTTATTTATTTTCTAGTGAAAGTTTTCCAGACGTATGACACTTCTTCAGAAATTTCAGACATCAGTAAAAAATAAGTTACGATGCTTTTCTGCTCAAAGAAAATAATTTGGAGCATAATTCACAGCAGCGTAAGACAATTACTGAGATCGATTGCATACTATAGATGCATTGCTATAGTTAGCTCTAGTCTTTCCAACTGTGCTGATTCCAAGTAAATATGCTTCGCTGAAGGATAAACGCAATGCAGAGAGATTCATCTCATTATTAACAGCTTCATTCCTGATTTAATCTAAACACGATAATGATATATATCTTGAACCTGCACACTAAAATTTTCTGGTATGAGAGAGAGAGTGGGCTGAAAGAGAAGTCATAGTTGTGTGAGTGAGAAGATATAGGAGGTAAAGGCAGCATTGATGGATTTTATTCAGCGTGAGGAGAGGGAATAGGGAGTTAGACAAGCTCCGGTTAGTGTTGACAAGAAAGGGGAAGGAGGGCAAATGGATCATCCAGGCAGTTAAAAGAAGATCAGTATAGGGCTATGTTTTCAGAAATTAGAATTCTGTCTTGGGTGAGCAAGGACCCTTCCCCTGGACTGACTGTGGGCCGCAGGAAGGGGAGGAGAGGTTCATACATCAGGAAGCCCCAATCTTTCTTAGATACCTGCACTGCAACGCCTCTATCCCATTTTCTCACCTGTATTTGGATGTCTGGCATAAAGTGGCAGAAAAAGATGTAAATTGAAATGGAGTTCTGTCATAAATGAGTCCTTGACGGGAAAATTTGGGGAACTAGAGATTACCTGTATCTGCAGAGAAACAGAGAGGGAATGGGCATTGGAAAAGAAACTAAGCGGCATCAATGATGGGTGGATAAAATACTTCAGAAAAATTGCTTTAAAATTATTTAAATTATTTTGAACTTATGTTTTAATAATAATTTTAATGTTTTGAGTTGTACAATGATATTAATTAATAGTGGCTTGTTCCTTTTTTTTTGTGGTAAAAAATTAGGCACTATAAGCCATCCTTTCCTTCTAGGCCACAAAAGAAATTGGAACAGTGATTGCTGGACAACAGACTTAGTTTGCTGAAATTTTGGAAGTAATTTAGGAAAATAAAATAAACAAGTCAGATGTGTGAATTTTGACAGCAGAGGGCAATAGAAGAAGAATGCATCTTGGAGCTTTGGAACTGGTTAGGGAGAACAATAACTAATTGCTGATCAGATAGTAAAGACCTGTAGTTAACTACACTGGGATCTCAATTTTACGGTGAAGGGAGGTAAATGATGTGTCATTCTTCAAAAAAACGTTCATGCTCAGATTTAATAGCTATAATCTTCTCATTTCCCTCCTTTATTATTGTGCTCAGAGGCTATTAAGGGCTCAAACTACCTTTCACCCTACTATAATGTCTAGGTCACAGCACTGAGCTTTTGTCTGTAAGACCAAACAGGACCAATACAGAGAAAACCAAGTCTCCAGGAGTTAATTTTTTTATATAATTTTGATTATTAAGTTGATATATTTCTTGATAACACATTGCAGTAAGTATCTTTACCAGAGTTGGTTTATTTCTCCATGAGATTTCTGCCAATGAATTTTAAAAGAGGGAGTTTTATGATGTCTCTGAATAGTTTGGATACTTACTTTTCTACAAATGCATTTTTCCTTTTTAGCTATGTGAATACGTATAAGCTGTGAATTAAATTGTCTTATTCAAGTTTTCTGAAAATAACCCACCAAACCAACTCCCCCTTAAAATCAACCAGGAGAACATATCGTTCAGATTTTCTGAAAAAAAACAAACAAACCCAAAGCAAATAAAAAACCCAATCAAACTAGCAAGATATCTACTGCTATACCTATAAATTAACACACGCCTTTCTTAAATTGGAGTTTAAAACTGTTATGTTCCAGTAAGAACAATGGCATCAAGAGGATTTATTGTTATATTTCCACTAATTTCACCATAGCGACTCTAGCTGTTGTTGGACATCCTTGTTTTTGTGTTTAAAAGTTTTGCATGTTCACCTAATTCATGTTGCAATGTTTGCTGCATCTGAAGTTAAACTGATATTGGTCAGAATGAGACTTTCTTACTACATGACTGACAAGTCCTTAGCAATAGTATCAATTTTACTTATGTTATTGAAATATTTGTGACTGTTCTGGATTTTCAACTGTTTAATTAGGAACACATTAGCTATACTCCAAAATTTAAGAGCTATGTGATGTTCTTCCAGTTTGATTATTAGATGGAAAAACATTGGGTCCTCACTAATACATCCCTGCATATGCTGGTATCAATACAAAAACTGTTTATAGTGAAAGAATATAAATTTTCCTTTAGATTCACTGAATGCATACTAGATGAATGTTAAAATTCTGCATAGTGTTCAGGTAATGTATGCAGGTATAAGATGAATGTTGAGAAGTGTGTTTTTGCAGGCTTATTTTTCTTTTCCTTCTACTGCAGATAATACATATGTCTGAATCACTGCAGTAAGTAAGTACTCTCAAATAGTTTTTTGCACTAGTTTTATACGCTTCCCATGGCAGTGTGTGCTACATTAGACACATATTTTCATTTCCCTGTGGCTGGTTTTTTTTATTTCTTTGGATATCACATTCATTTTAATAACACTTTGGGTCACTCTGTCTCTTCTTCCTGATCAAGTATTCTTCTAATATTCATAGTTCTAACAGACTCACAGAGACATGCTTGGTACTTGGCATCATGGTAGGAAGGTTTAGTTATATTCTTCCTGAAGAGTTCTTGGCATTGTGACTGTCAGGTAAAGGAAAGTGTTTGAAGCCTGGAGAGTAATAAGCTTTATAGTAAATTTCTTTCTTGACTTTTCCTCCTGAATAGCATATTTCTGATACTGCTTTTATTTTCTATGGAGATACTAAACTGCCTGATTTTTTTTTTTATAACTTTCTCCTGCCTTAGCCTGTAGAAGACACCAAGTATATATCAAGTAACAGAGGGTAATAGAAGTAGAGTAATATTATTAGAACTGAAATGATGACTGTTTACTGTAAGATCACTAAGTATGCATGCACCAGAAATTTAGAGTTGCATTTCTAACAAGGTGCAAAACAACATATAAAAGGTCACAGAATCACAGAATCACAGAATAACCAGGTTGAAAGAGACCCACCGGATCATCGAGTCCAACCGTTCCTATCAAACACTAAGGTCAACACAATATACAAGTCATGTGTCAGTCAGTCCTCTTTGCAGTAAACACATGAAAGTGAATGTGTTTTCCTGCATGAGGTAAGATGGCAGAAGTTAAATGTAAAGTTCAGAACCACCAAACTCCTTAAATGTATCCCCGTGTGCAACCTCTCAGTAGTGCTTCAAGTAATGAGAAAGATACTAAATTTCAGAGCAAGGTGAAGAGGACTCGCTGTTGAAATAATCCTTCAGAATGAAAACAGTAATGTTATTACTTTATTGTGCAGCGAAACTTTTAATTGCAGCAACACAGACCATATTTTATGTCATTAGCATTACTTATCTCCGATGCTTAATTCAGAGAGATTTGTGTAATTGTGGTGCACTGAATCGTCTGGATTTTGTCAGAGAACATGAGTATTATGACAGTCCAACAAAGGAGGGCTATTTCCTGTCATTTTAGGTAGTAAAGTGAAAAGATCTACTGACTTTCTAGTGAATTTGCTGCCCTGCTAATTGCCCCCTGAGGAGTAGATTGTTAGCAACAAATCTTACCAAATCTTGCACAATGATTAAAAACGGAGAAACCAAGGCAGCTGAAGTAAAGGTCACTGTATAATCTCCATTTATTGAAACAAATAAAGTCAAACGCAGTACTCCATCTCTTATAGAAATCTTGCTGTGAGGGTGTCTTAGGGTTTTGTTCTTTTTTTTTTTGTCAAGAAATGAAACTTTATGATTTTTTTAATATTAGACTTAATATTCTGTTTGTGATCTTTCTGCATTGTTAATAATGAGATGGTCATGCCTTTTTCCTTACATAAAAAATAAGTTCTAAGCAAGGCTTAATTATACTTTTATTTATCAACAACAAGGGAAATAGTCATTTAGAGGAAAGAGAAAAACATAATGAGTAAAGTTATGGTAGAGGTACATAATGATTATATGATGCAGTTTACTATACCATCAAAACTTTGATTGGATGAACAAAGTCATGTTATTCACATTAAAACAAATGTGTAATAAATACAGTGATGTATATATACAGAAAATATTGTCTGAATTGGTCTTAGTTACACAGTATTATTCAGATATACAGAAAGTCTTAGAGTACAATATTCTTTCCCAGTTTCTACATTTCTGTGGTTTTGCACTGCTGTTTCAGCCAATTAAAACTGAGAATTCCGATTTGTCAGTATATATTTATTTATTTATGTATATATTTAATAGATATTTTTTGGGGGTTTGACTTGAACCAAATCCAAAAGTTTTCAGAGTTTCACTGAGCTGAAATTTTCAGGAAACTTGTTTCTTTCTCTAAGGGAAGGGAGTTTTACTTGAAAGCATTTATTTTCGTTTGCTTGCTGACCCTATGCAGCCTGCTAAGACTTATTCTTTGTCTGTCTTAGAAGGCAAGACTTGCTGAGGTACTTGGAAGCCTTGTCTTACTTTAATCCAAGAACTTGATGGACCCAATAGCCCTTTTCTTTGCTAGTTTCATGTCATTCAGTCATCCTGAACAGCCTAAACATCTGTATAAAGCAAACATTAAACTTCTGAAAACTGGAGGTACCCAAATCGGTACGAGTTGGATGACTTAGAAGAGAAACTTGCTGGAGAAACTATGTGGTAAATTGTGCCAGTACTACTCTTAAACTGATTTCTTGGCTTCTTCAGTGTGTCTTAGTCTGAATGTATTTTCTGAGGACTTAGATAACCTTGCAGAGATGATGACTTAGCTTTGGTGTTACCTCATCTCTACAGTCAGGATCATGACTGAAACTCGGGACTGACTGCTGTCTGCCAGTTTTAGCCTGGTATTGTGAAAGACTACACTGCCTGCTTCTTTTAAATGCAAATATTTCCTCTCTGTGACTCACATCTCCCAGTACTGTTTTGTCCTTTCCTTTCATCTGTTTTAAATGGTTTTTTCTTACAAGTTTTGTACGGAAAAAATACTTCTCCCATCTGGAATCATGGTAGGTACTGTCTGTACGCGTCTAGTCTGGTGTCCAGTGTGTTTCTTCAGAACAAATTCAAAACAGTTTTCAGAACAATAGAACAAACAGAACAAGCAAATTTCAGAATGGCAAATTCCTTTAATGAGAAATTTCTGGGAGCACTTTTCTCACAGGCACTGGTACCCACTCTGGATCAGCCTGAGGCTCCGCTTCTCAGTGAAGGTCAAACAGGGGCTGGCTGGTGTTTTTCTCATCAAAATAGCTCCCGTACTAAGTGTCTATTGATGGCATTGGAATCTGTATCTATTTCACAACAGCTGACAGATACCAGCAGTGAAAACTGTATGGATTATGCATTTTACCAGTTCCGGGAGGGCACAGGTAGCCCTGCTCTGGCAGATGTGTCTGTACTGCAGAACTGTCTTTGAGGCTGCAGTTCTCCTTTTGAATAAAAGAGAAGCAAGGTCTGTTCTTTGGTTCTGGGGACACAATGTATGATCTAGACCATTCAAAATACATGGCATTTGGTCCTGGGTTTTTATTAAGCTATTTGGAACTATAAGTTATGTAAAAACACATATGAGGTCAGACTTTTTTGCTGAAAGACAAAATGATCGAGATCCTCAACAACCTTTCAGAAAATGATCTGTGGAATTGCTTTGAACATCATCTGCAGCTGTGTGTCAGCTCAGAAGGGAACTATTTTGAAGGTGATATTAGTTGATTTTCTTAATTTGTTAAATAAAAAGAGTTACAGGCACAGCACAGATGCCAGGGAGTATGTTAGCAATGGAGTGGGGCAGGCGGATGGCAGCACTGTGACTGAGCCTGTCTGCCTTGCTAATTGGTGTAGACACAGACAGATTGATAATTCTGGAAAGTTACAAGCTATTACAGTTCAAATCTAGCCAGAATTTGCGGTGTTAGGATTTTGGTGTTCCCTTCTTCGGAGCTAAATGGCACTTTGTACCTCAGCTTCTGGGGCTGTGGCTTTGAGGAGAAAAGCTGGGAGAGTCTGGATGAGCTTCAGCTCAAAATCAGACTTGTCAAGCAAAGGACTCCTGGGCACTCAGAGGTAAATAGGTGAGTGGCTACTCTGCAGCTGAATAGTCTTCCCCTAAAAGGCAGGAACTCAGTACTGTCAAGATCTACTTTGTACCAAGTCATGGCCTCGACTGTCAGCAGTTCACTGATCTCAAAGTATATTCAATTAAACATTTCAGGCTCTGAATAAGCAATCTTAGCTTTAATTGTATTTTCTTTAATTAAATCCTGTTAAATAAATTAATCTTTTCTGCAATATATTACTAGTGGGGTATGTTTTAGTTATTCATAACTATAACTACATTATGGAGAGAAATATAATAACTCACAAAACTATGCTGGTATAATAGGGATCTTTATTTTGAGGTAGCTTTTTTGGTTAGTTTGTAAACAGAGGCTTTTTGTTTGTGGTGGGGTTTTTTCTGTTTGATTTTTGTTGTGATTTTGTTTGGTTGGGGCTTTTTTGTTTGGAGTTTGTGTGTTTTGTTATCATTGAGCTCTTGCTTTACATAGTTCCATGACACGAAGAGGATGGAGAAATATACCCCAAGACTGGCACTGGAAACATTTTCAGACCTGTTAATGTGTGATTTTATGCTTATTAGTAGCTCACTTGAAATAAATTAATTCACTGGGACTGTGTATGTATATGACTGCCTGTAGGACCTCCAAAGCAATCTAATCTTTTGAGACAGCTTTCTTGGACTTCTGATGGTTGGCAGGGACCCGGTGGCTGTGTAACGAGCTGTGTGAAGGACAGGTAGCCCCTGGAATTATGAAGAGAATTGTGACAGAATAAAGAGGAAAGATAAAACTCCTGTAACCTCTGCTCATGAGGAAAAAGAGTACAGCACTTGCTTATTGTACTCTGGAATGAATAGATTGGATCTTTACATTAATTTTAGTTTTCTTCAGTGGAAAAAAAAATATTTTTGTTATGTTTAAATAAGAGAACAATGCTATTTTCAGGGATTTAATAAATGGGAATGTTCTTAGATACCAGAAAAAAAAGATTATACTAAGGCTGGCTCTGCAGTAACCCCCTTGTTGTTTGAAGTCACAATTATTCTCTTTCAAAAGGATGTAAAACTTTTATATTCAGAGTTTCAACGTAGCAAAATGAATGATAAAGTAGATAATACGAAGTAAATCTGCACTGTGGGACAAATATACAGTGCAAGAAGGATCAAAATTTAATGATCTAAAGAGGTCTATAGATATTCAAGAAAAAATATTCATAAATTCCCCTCCCTTATTCTTTTCTCAAACAGATTTTTTTTTACATAAGTGTAATCATCTGTGGTAACAACTGTTCTAATGTTATTTACTGGGAGGTGAAAATAATAAAACAAAAAGCCCTAATGCAGCTTCATAGCTGAAAGTCAGTGTGTTCCCGTTAGTCTGAAGTGGTGTTACATCCATTTGCATCAGCTGGCAAAATAAAAAATGGAAACCCGAAACATGACCTCTATCACATTTTACTTTTAAAAAGGCATTTATGTATATTGTCTTTTTAGGGTATATTCTGATGAATATTCTAGACCATATTCCGTTCAAACACAGTTGTGAATGGAAAGCAAGTTACTCTAGTGCAGTGGTATTTTATCCTCTTAGAAAATTTGTTAGACTTTAACTATGCTGTGGTGCTAGGTGTTGCATTTGCCATGTAAGTTCATTTTTACTCCATATACCAAAAGCATCTTAATTGCAATTCAATGCATTTTTTCTGCCAGACAAAATCATGACTGTTGAGGTAAAAGATCTTTCGCATAGGTCTGTTAGTAATCTGGAAGAGCACACTGGATCTGCAGCTATTTCTCTGACAAAGCATTACAAGGAAAGAGAAAATTGAATGTGAAGAGAGTAGAAGAATGCTTACGCTTTTTATTGTGAGAACCTTAGTGCAGGATACACCTGAATTTTGTCAATGCAGGTCATGACATTTACAAGATTTTTGTTTGTAACATTCTATCCACTCACAAATGCCTTTGGTTTCTATAGCAATAAGTATAAGGACATGAGGAAAAAAATTTTCACAGAAAGGGTCATTGGGCACTGGCAGAGGCTGCCCAGGGAGGGGGTTGAGTCACCTTCCCTGGAGGGGTTTAAGGGACGGGTGGACGAGGTGCTGAGGGACATGGGTTAGTGTTTGATAGGAATGGTTGGACTCTATGATCTGGTGGGTCTCTTCCAACCTGGTTATTCTATGATTCTATGATTCTATAAGCAATGACCTTTCTGGGTACCAATGCCCTGGTAATTGGTGATAACTATAAATTTTAAGCTTTATCACTTCGAGAGACAAACACTGTCTGAAAAACATGCAGTTAAATTTCAGAAAATAAAGTTACTAAGACAAGGATTGGCTGAGATTTTTGAGAATTGGTTCTGCTTTAGGTCAAACCAGAAGAACTTTTATGTCATAGGAAAGAAGGAACTGCTGGGCCAAATGCTTCAAAAAGGAACTTATGACCTTAGAGTAATTACTTGATAGTAATCATTAATCTTATATTTATCACTATCTGTTGAACTTACAGCCTACATTTTCTCTTACCTTTTGGTCTTCAGACATTCCTGTGCATTTGCACTTAGAGATGCAGTTTTGAAGCATACATTGAAAATTGTATGCTTCTGTTATCCTAACTAATGGTGAAGTCAGAATTTCTGCAGCCAATAAGTGCTTAGAAGTGAAAATCCTAAATGTATATTTAGCTATTTTGCACAACTCTACATGATCAGATAAGAAGCTAGGTTAAATTCTATTACATACTTCAATGTAACAAATATGTTGATTTCAAATTACTTTGTAAATTGCTGTTAATAGTTGGACTCGATGATCCGGTGGGTCTCTTCCAACCTGGTTATTCTACGATTCTGTGAATCTACGATTCTATGAAAAGACCCAAATTCGTACAATGACCTATGGCTCGTCTCAGCATGGAAAACAATTTGGCAGAAGTCTGCATTATTATATGGTTTTAAAAATTCCAATATAATTCAATGCCACTAACGTCCTCATCTGTATATGGTGACGGAGTTATCATTGTTACTTCAGTTCAACTCTTGATTAATATGAGTAATATAAAATAATACAAACAGGAAGCTTTGTAAAGGGGGTCTATGTGTAGGATTTCCAGAAAGTTTCATACAAAGGAGATGCAAATATTAAGTGTTGATAATATTCCTTTAGTTTTGATATATTAGGGGAATAACTTCTTGATTTTCTTAATTATCTCTCTTCCCCTCCCTACCCATTTACACCACATATAAAAATGATGATGGTCATTGTGCTCCTACAGTCTCAGTGCCTGATTTTGTCTTTCCCCACCCTTTCGTTCTGAATTAATTTCTCTCATATGAATAGAATTATGTTGGCTTGAATCAATTAAATGTTATTGTGTTAAGCTGTTGGAAGATTTTTATAATAAGATCGTCTCCCTCTTGCCCCTGTCCTCTTTTGAAGAATGGATGTGTAAATACTTTATTTTGACCCAGCCATAATATTTAAGATCAAACTTTTGCTGGTTTATATCTGATTGCTTCATATGTAATATAAATAAGAAATGCAGTATTATTTAAATTTTACTCATATTCAAACCTTCCTGTAGCGCTCCATAAAAACTTACTTCAGGAAGGCATATGAAGAATTATTTCAGCCTCATTAAATATGTCTCCTGCAATACTGTGGTTAAATTACTGCATCCTTACTCACAGAATGTTATGCCATATACTAAAAGATGACACATCAGTCTTATTTGGCAAATTAGCTGATGTGTTTGTTGTCAAGTTCTTAATTACATGATGGAAACTCAGCATTCCATCAGATCTACATTACTTCAAAATAAATTGCATGGAAGACATAGCAGGCATCATTAAAAATCTTTTCCTGGGATAAAAACAAATCCACAGAATGAGATCAGGGTTGTGATGTCTCACAATATCTGCTTTGCCCTAAACTTTAGGTATGTACTTCTTGGATTCAGATCCCATCTGAAGTTGTACCAAACCTATGTGCTCTCATCAGTGATTGCTTTCCTGCTGCTTAAAGACATGTTCTCGAACACAAGAAATTCTTAAATTCGGTAGGTCCTGTGCAGCTAGGCATTGGTCTTATAAGACATCTTAGGATAACTATTGTTTGCATTGCTTGATTGTGGTCTCAGAGCTTAACTACTACATTAGACCCAGAAAAATCCTTGGGGATAAACAGGAAAAGGGCATGGAAATGTAATTGGCTTATTTAAATGCTATAATCTGGTCTAATCAAATATGATAGCATAAGTATCTTGTGTTCCAGGTAAAGAGTCTAGATGCCAGCTAGGTAAATCTTCCTCAAGCCCTCCCTGGAAGCTGTTCCATTTTGTGCAAAGTGTAATAGGAAGAGTATTTGTGAATCTTCATGCCTCACAGGTGGATGAAGCAGATTCCGGGACTTAAACTACAAATGTTGCTATTATATATTACTTATTGACATAGGCTTTGAATGCTAGGAGTACTGACTTTTTCCTGTTGGTTCAGGCATGGTATGTCCTGTGATGGAAGAAAAGGTGAGAGTTGAATTCAGTTTTCTGCTACTTTGAACAAACATTTTGAGAAAGCCTTGTGTTTCCTTCTCTTTTTGTTCTGTTTTGAAAAGAAGCTTCCATTGAAATTCAGAGAAGAAAAGGAAGAGGTGTTTCATTCACCCAATAACTTCATAAGGTTCCAGTATGAATCAACTATCCCTACTACCCACCTTCAGCTCATCATTCATTTCCAAGAATAATCTGAATACTTGTCTCTTAGTTGTGCAGGGAAATTGGATTCTTCTTTCTTTCTGGTTGGAGCTGAGTGATTTCATACAAAAAAAAAAAGATTCTTTGAATTGCACTGAAAAAGAGCAGCCATCTGTGCTCAGATGAAAAGAGGCAGGTTTTTATTCGAGGAAGAGGTTTTTTACTCTGTGTTGCACACTCATGCAAGCATTTTGCTTTAGGCTTCGGCAAGTACTCTAGGTGAAGACAAAGCACAAAAATCCATCTGCTATAATTTGTCCAATCAGGAAACTAAATTTTAATGGTGGGAACCTTACTTTCTTTATCCATCTTGTGTCAGAATTTGGGCACCTAATCTGGTTTTGTAAATTCTTATTTGAAGTGGTGTCTATCACTTATACACAGACACCTTCATAGATTTTTCTGTTTTACAAAAAATATATTAAAAGTATCTTTTTGAGGGAGAGCAAGTGTTTTGTGTTAAGGACTCTGTGCTACACAACTGATGTGTTTAACAGCACGTTGTGTATAACTGTTGTGTTCTGGGGCAGACCCCCAGCGATTTCAAAGCGTTCAGTGCTTCCCTTTACCTGCATGGAATGTGCACTCCAGAAGCTTCTGTTTTAGAATTTACTGCTTTCTTGTCAGTCATGTATCTCATTACTGGAACCATTGTGCCTGAAAATATGAAGAGTTCCTCACTGGGACAGCAGCCTGAGTAGGTGTGTGTTAAAGTTCAAATGGACAAACTGGCTGCAAGGATTGTGTAGGTTTCTGCACCTGAAGGAAACAGTTGACAGTTCTAGAAAACTTGTTTCTAGCTTCTTTTATGTTATTCCTTTAAACTCCCCATTAACTTTCTTATTATTTCTTTCATCTAAGTATGCATATGTATGCATTATGAAAGGAAGAGAAGCATTCAAAATTCTAGCGAATTGCAGTAGGAAAAAAAGTGGCTGTTACATTTGTCCACATTAAAATAATAAACCAAACACTTTCTATTATCCAATTCAGCATATCACTTCTCAAACTCATTTAGACAATGTTCTATTAAAAACACAGAGTATTTCAGTCACATAATTGATTATAATGGTAATTAGTTTATTGCCAGATTCTGCATGTCCATCTCTTAACTTGTTTTCAGTTCATGCTTACATTTAAGCAAAATGCTAAATATTTACAAATACAAGCTGTCTCTGTTATAGAAACATTGATAAACAATTTTCAAGTCAGCCCTTTGTTCATACTGTCACTTAATCATACTCAAGAAGCAAAATATTTTTAGATACAAGCTGTCTCTGTCACAGAAATTACTTTCATCTGGTGCTTTCGCTGTTGCACTCATCAGGGAATTGCAGAAGAGGAGAACGCTCAGAAGAGGCTTAAATAATAAAGAGCTGTGTATTGCAGCAGAGGCCTATTTGTTCCACCTCAAACCTTTGATCTGAGAGTTTATCCGATTAGGACATTCCTTTTACATTTCTTGGTTTGCGTTACCACAATGGAGATTTGAACCTCTTAGGCTACATTAACACCCAAAGTTTTCATTTAGTGAATAAAGCTGCTTTCTTTCTTTAAGCTGTCTATTATTCCCAGAGAGGGATTCCAGTAAAGGGATGTTAGTGCACAGTTCTGCACCTTGCTCCTCTCCTCATGCCTGGTAACTCTTGTAATTTGTTCAAGATATAGGTCAGATGGATGAATACTCATGATCCAGAATTGGAGGCACATTCCAACCACAGCGGGACTTGTAATGAGATCTTGTCCTTCCTTTCTGTCTGTGTAGCTCTGATACCGGCTTACGTTTTAACTAAATAAAAACTTCATTATGATTATCTCTTTCTTTCTAGTGATGAAAATGAAGAGTAATCATGAAGCATGACACATTACAATTTCTGATATGATTACCTATGTAATTCTGACTGGTATATCTCGGCAACACAAAATTTTATACATAAATGAAACAGACCAAAACAATTCTCAAAAACCATTTCTATTATTTTGTTGGGTTCCTACCCTGAGCCTTGTGTGCGTGGTTCATACCAAGTTTAATTTCTATCAGGAGCAGTATAGGGGAGGAGAAAGAAGTTTTCTGACCCTATGGTGTAGACTTCTAAGCATGTGAAAGAATATGCAATGCAATGTGGTTTTTAGTAGTGATAAGTTAGGAGCAGAAAAACCACTTACAAAGCAGCATTATAGGTTAAATCAACAGACTGGCTGATACAAGTATATCCAGCTACCACTAGTTTATTAAATTATCGGATGCATTTATTTCCTGCTGTTGCCCATGCTGCTACCATATACAGCAGTGCAAAATGAAAAATAAACACTGCTACACTTTTTACGCCCTCAGCTTTTCTTGAAATACATTGAGCAGGACAGAATTAGAACATAGGACTCTTGGCATAAAAATCACAGAATTATGGGATGGCTGAGGCTGGAGGGGACCTCTCCAGGTCATCTGGTCCTGAACCTCATGCTCAAACAGGGCCACCTAAAGCCAGCTATGCAGTACCAGGTCCAGACAGATTTTGAGTGTCTCTAAGGATGGAGACTCCACAACCTCTCTGTGTCCCCTCCTAGATGTATAGACACAGCTCTCATCCTAGAAGCAAGATCCTTGTGAGTGTATGGCATTATCGTTACCATATGGCCAAGGCTGATTCTCAGAATTGCTCTCAAGGAATATTAACAATCTGGGTTTGCAGTTTTAAAGCTGACTTTTGACACAATGCCTTCTATGGACAGGGTAAGACACAGAGAACATTTTGCCTGGGTATTCATGCTCTTGAAACTTTTTTGTGAAACAAACTAAATTTCAAGCTCTTGGTGTTTTTTTTCTTTTAGTAAAATCCCTGTGAGTGGGGGGAGGAAGAGGAGGAGCAGGCAGAGACACTGACATAAAAATAAAGAAATTTATATCTCTAAGAAATTGCTAATCATCCGTGTGGGCCAAGATATATTCTACCATAATCCCTACTACACCTGTACATTTCAGAAGGTTTGTTAAACAAACTCACCTGGCTTTATTTACATTGTGTACCACAGGTGTTTGTGTGCTCATTCTAACCACATGCAGAGCTGAAAAAAAACCCCATGACTGTATCGGTATCCAGATAATCTTGGGCATGGAGTGTGTGAAGATAAACCACACTGAGAAGTGGGGTATTTTAGCTCAGATTTGGCAGGCATTAGCATGGTGACACAAGTTTTGAAGCAAGACTTGCATGAATTCTCTTAGACTCCCAGAGACTAGACGTCTCTGTCACAGTATGCTATGCAGGCATTTTCTTTCCCAGAACAAGAATAATAAAGCCACTGTAATTATGAAATTTATAATGCCTCATTTTGTCTGTATTAGATGCTCAGATTTAAGCTCTCTATAAATCTGGATTATGTTCAAATACGCCTCTCAATGAGCAGGAGAAGTAAACACCATATTAGCTATCAAGGCTGCTATTGAACACTAGAACCTTGCTTTCTCTGGGTTACCTGGAAAGGACTTATTATTGTTATCAGATGACAGACAATGATTTGCATTTAATTTCTTGAGAGATTAAGGGAGTCTTAAAGAATCATTTATTTTTAGAGCAGTGATTGATGAAGTAGTAGTACTGTTCATCACTGTGGGGCAGAATTTTAGTTATTAAACTATTAATGACTGCAAAAATATTTCTAGAGTAAATTAACAAGAAGAGAAAAAAAGAAAGTGAAAATAACAGTGCTACCTTCTGAAGAGAAATTGAGTCAGTGCAGTGTAAAGATCAACTTCTTTATTTGTATTCTTATTTGTATGTCTTAAACATCCATCTTAGTGCAAAACTGTGTGTGTGCGTGGGGTTTTAAGCAGTTTGGCAGCAGCAAAGGAGAGAGAGAGGTGCAGGAGAAGGTGCTGCATTGCCTACCCTTCCCAGCCCTTCCATCCCATCCCAGTCTGGGGTTGGCTGCTAAGGTTCTTTGGGCTGTCCACACCAAACCCTCTAATGCAGAGAGATTCGCGCAAGAGTGCGCTTGACTGCACATGTGTGCCCAGAAGGTTCAAACTGTGGTTACTCTGGCAAAAGCCCTTTGAACTGACAGTGACCATGGCAGCCCCCAGCATCAATCTGAGAACTTTCACAAAGGAACTTCTGTGCATGCCCCAGTTCAAGAAGTTTCCATGCAGAGATAATACACAGGAGTGGCAATACCCCTCCTCTGTGCACTTCACACACTAAACGGTGATGGAACTCCTCAATAAATAATCCATGCCAAGAGCACATGCATACCCTTTGTCTCATGGACCACATTTACGGCTGAAACTTTTGGAAGATTCATTGGAGTGGTGCTTATTTTTCTCTAACATTCCCCTTTTTCTGCTACTTTTCTTCATTTTCTTGTCTCTGTTCTTATTCTCTCCTTAAACCTACCACATTTATTTTCTCAGCACTCTTAGGTGAATTTAGTTGTGTCCAAGTTCTTGTTGTAGGTTGTTGTTACTTTGACTGTGGTCAAAATACGGATTGAAATTTTGAGTGTGACTTTGACTGACCTTAAAGTAGATGATCATTGCTGTAAATTGTTGCAAATTTGACCATGTTCAAAATAAAAAATGAAATTTTGAGAAGCTCTCGAAGTGATTGTCATCAGACATGCAAAGGAACCTACCCACCCCAAACCCAATCCTGCCTAGTAGGTCCATTGGGGCTTGGCATTAAACTGGAGTTGAGAATTGCTTTTGTGTAAGCACAGATCTATGTAATTTAGCAATTTTTATAATATATGTACTGTTGAAACTATAGTTACCTTTTGTTATTAGTGCAATGAAAATCACTGAAGTCCACAGCAAATTTTCAAATTATGCTGGACTTTGAAAAGGGTCAGAAGGTGTTATTGTGTTTATAAAATACACAAAGTACAAAGATCATAAAAGGAAATTAAAGAACTGGATGAGATACTATGATTTTACTGCTTAGTGTTTTATTATACATACTTTCTTTTTCAGATCCCAGGTTCTCAGGAGATGTTATTACTCTTCTTTCAAGCCTGCCCAGTGGAAACACATATATATGTCATATAGATATATATAGGTGTGGTTTTTAAGTTGTTTGAAAGTTATTCTCATTTAGGAAATAACTCTACAGGATAACAAGAACGTGGACAGTTATCAAGTATGAGAGTTACCAGATTTCAACAAGACAAAATGGTGGAGAGATAATCTTTTTTAAGAACTTTTCCACTTAACTGAGTTACCAAAGCTTTTCTTTAGTGCAGCCTTTTGGATCTCATTGCATAAGTCTAAGATACAAGAGTCCTTATTTCAGGTCTTTTCAGCTGTTCAAATATATTCAAAATTGCATAATCTGACTTTTAAAAGTTATTTTAATTAAGATGTAGGCTATTTACATAGTTTATATAAGGAATTATCACACTACCAATGCAGTTTTGTAGGTCTTGTTCTGTTCTTGGTTTTTGTCCCATGTTGTTTACATAACTTTGCCTGAGAACATTATGTATTTATGTATCAAAGTCATTCCTGGTAAATTTACACCTCTAATATCCCCACCTTATCAAATACTTCTGGGACATAAGGGCCCAGGCAATGACCTAGACTGTAGATACTATGAAAAATAAAGATCAACATTCTTAATTTTAAAATCTGATACTTTTTGGAGTTTGTGACAATGATCTGAGACCTGTGTGATTTAAATGCTTACAGGCTTCCAATTCCTTCAAGATAATAAAACAGTTAAAAGGAAACTTGGAGAGTCAGATGTTGGATTTAGGAAGCTGTGAGGTCACTCTGTCCCTTTCAATCTGGTTTCCTAAGAATTATTGTTTCAGAGTTGAATGACAACTTTCAAGTTGCACTTGTGAATGAAAAAATTTACTTAGTATAATCCTGAAGTGGCTGCTATAAAATTGAAATATGCAATCTCTTTTATTCAAGTGCAGAAACTTCTCTTTTTTTTTAGCAGAGTAATTCCTTGAAAATATTATTCTGAATATAGTTTGAAACAATCAGCCCTTTAGTCTATGTGGCTAATTGAAGAGATTTCAGCTACCACTCAGAAAAGGAACAGCTGGCCTACAAATAACCCTGGATTGAAATGAACCACTGAATGTCAGTTCCTCAGATAAAGGCAACACGAGTCTTTGGAAAAAAAAAATTGTTACCAGAACTTTCTCCAGTTTGGAAGTAATAAGATGTTTCCATTGACTTATTTTTTCATCTTTTCTTCATCTTTTGTTCTCTGTTTTATGCATAATCAAAAATACTGTGATACTTCAGTGAATCTTCTTCATATTTGTGGCCAGACTGGGATTGTGAGGACTCCAAAACTCCAAAACCCAGAGTCGCAGATCAGTTTACAAGAACTGAACAATATTTACTTCCCTCCTCTTGACACCAATCTCCAGTTTTCCTCCATTTTCAGTTGCACCATTCAAAACATAGTTTTGTAAGGATTATTATTTTGAGTAATATCTATTAAGAGGTATTTGTAGTCATGTCAGAATGGTTTTGACAGTCAAACAGCATCTTAAACAGGGAATATTAGAAGGAATTAATGTCTTCCCTTCACTTCCAGTGGGTATGAGATCAAGCCTCTAAAAATACACGTCTGGTACTCCACTGTTATTTCTGTGAACAAATTATTAGTTGAGGTAACCCTATTGATTAAGCCTTCATGGGGCTTAGAGATAGCTTCCTAGTTTTACTTGATGTATAGAAGCTGGAGATTCTCTAAGACAATTTACTTGTATTTTTTGGAGAGGATTAGTTTACATGTGAGATCTGTAGCTTGATAGAGAGCATCATTACAACACGTGAACTCTGTACATGGCTCAGACCAGGTAGGAAGCTGTTCCACTTCTAATATACCTTCTTCAAGCTGAACCACTGCTGTTCCACTTCTCAGATATCTGATAGGTTTTGAGAGAGAGATTGAGCATCAAATCTTCTGTTTCAGTTGTTTTGACAGCTATCAGATCTCTTAGGTCTTGGATGAAAATTATCTGATACTGACCCCTCATTATTGTCTGTTTAGTCTGTAAGTTTTCCTAGAGAAGGTTCAAGTTGAAACAGTTGAAAAAGTGGAAGAAGAAGGGGAAGGGGAACAGGTATGGGAAGGGAAAGAGGAAGAGGAAGTTTTTTGAAGACTACTTGCTTCTTTTCTTAGGACTTGAGGGGTTTAAGGGCTGGGTGGACGAGGCGCTGAAGGACACGGTTTAGTGTTTGATAGGAATGATTGGACTCGATGAGCCGGTGGGTCTTTTCCAACCTGGTGATTCTATGATTCTATGACTTTTATGAGTAATACAGATTTGTTCCACACTTCTAATACTAGTTCCCTGAGAAGACTCTATGAGGCATGTAAGATTTTGATTCCCCAAACTGATCTTTTAAACCTTTCTTTATAAAAACCCTTAAAATTCTTAAGTTCACATGGCATTTTGATTTGATCTTGTCATGGGTCAATGCCACACTGCTATTATTAAATTGTAGCAATGATGGGAAGGAGGGAAAGAAGATGCTCTATGATTCTGGGGCTTTTGCTATGCACGGTTTCTTCCCCAGGCAATGCATTACAACCAGTTACAGTACATTTATTACTCAGGAGTGACTGGCAGTGTATCTACAGCTATTCTAGGTGCACAGAAGATGATGACTGTTAGTGTCCCAAAGGACTGCCTGTCTGTTTAACTTCTAAAACATACATATGCTTTATAATGCTTTGCCTCAAAAACAGATTGTATGTGGGAGCTGATATTTTTCAAAAGGTTTAAAGACCTCTAGGGAAATGTTAAGAAGGAATCCTAAATACTAAGAAGATTACCAAACGACACAATCTTTGCTTCCAAAGTTCGGTTTCCAGAAAGTAGCAGTGAAACTCATTAAATCACTTATTTTCTAATTTGTCCTTGAGTCAAATAACAGCATCCAAATATTTCTTTCTGAACCACCACAATGCGGTAGAACAGTAGGAAGGGTTTTTTTCAGTCCTTCTCTAATAATAAAATCAATTGTGTATTATTTGGCAGCAGCTTCTGAAGGAAATTGGATTTTCTATGTTATTTTAAGAAAAATAATCTAGGTCAATGTGGTGATTTGGATTTTATATTATTAATTTTTCTTAATTTATTTTCTATGTTTTGAAGACTTTTTGTCTCTTTCTATTTTCGGCAAAGTCAGATATACCATTGGGAACCATAAAGTAGATTCTGTAAAAATATCAAAAAATTATTATTTAAGGCAATCAAAATGCGTATGAATACTCTCACATTAAACTAATTCTTCTCATTCTGCAGTATATTTAACCCCCCAACAGTTTTATATGTATTTGAATATAAAATAAAATATATATGGTTGATTTCAAAAGAGGGAACAAACTCTGTATAAATTTACATTCACTGTACTGCATTAAATCCATGCAGCTTTTTACTGATAAACCAGAAGGTGTCTGTAGTAATATCAACTTTCCTGAAGAAAAGGAAAAAAAAAATGAAAGCTGCTTTTTCTGATGTCATATTCTACTTGTGGACTTAAATATTGTAAGTAAAATTTCCCAAAGAAAATAAATTGTGCTGACAATAAACATACATTTTTAACTGTCTTAATAGTATACTATGTGGAATCCTTTGCTCAGATTTTTTTTTATAAGAGTGTTAATATTTTCTGGCTACATTTATTAACAAGTTTTATGGATCTAACACAAATTTTCCTCTAAAATTTGCATAGGTATTTTACCCTAACTCTCTTAGATCTAACAGGGAAGTTATTGCCCTATACTTACCTCTAATGACTATTTTATTACCAAATATTTTTGCAGAATTTTTTTTTCTCAGAAGAGGGAATTCCTTGTCAGATCCACCCAAAATTGCCCACAACACATGCAGGGACTTCCATGTATCTTGGAAGCAGCTTAAATTTTGATAACAATTAATATGAGATGGAAGAAAAAAATTAAAAAACCCTCAAAATTTCCCAAACCTACAGATTTTTAAAAACCCTTTATTATTCTTAATCACACTAACATTACTTTAAAGTAATTAAGTTTAATTACTGTAAATATAGCATATTATTGAATACTCCAGACTCTTGCATTCAGTAAAATCTTCTGGAATATTATAGTTATCCAATCCACCTTAAAACACTTAACATAGAGAAGTCCCAGAAATGGGGAAAAGGGATGGTCACTCTTCTAGTTTAACATTATGTTGATACTTGGCATCATTCATTTCAGGCTTTTTTATAGTTATATTTCTCTCTCTACACATATATGTCTATGTATAAAGGAACTAGCTTTGATAAAAGCATGAACATGTCATTAAGTTAACGCTATGAGAAACCACCTGTTTATTAATTTATCTTGTTTGTTTGTCTCTTTTTCCACAGAGTAATTTGATGACCTACCCTCACCTTTGACTAGGTGGCTACTAAAACTAGTTAACAGCAGCTAATGAGTTTGTCAGAGGTAAAGAAACACTGTTTTCTATCTCTAGATCTTGTAATTGTCAACAGATGCAGATTTGTTTGTTTGTTTTTTGTTTTCCAAATGCATAAAAAGAAAACAAATAAGGATCTGGACACTATTCCAAAAGTCATGCTCCAGACTCAAAACTAACATCTTCACTGCAGTTCTTTGCCTGGCACAATGCATCAAGATTCAGTTTCTGTGTTCTTAATATTTCAGTTACATGGAAACGAATATATTAAAGCACAAAACCACTGTTTGCCATGCTTTTCCTATGAAATAGGTGTTTCTTATCAGAAATAGTCTCAAAACTTATCTGAAATTTTATTCATGGTAGATATTCTAGTAGATCTTTTAGACTTTTAGACATTTTTGCAAGAAGTATTTCAGTATGTTCTTTTGAATTATGCTAATTCTATTCTATTTAAATTATCTTAATCCTTAAAATACTGTATTACTACAGTATTACTACAGTGGTGGTAATTTCATAAGATGCATCTGTAAATTCTTAAGAACTTTCTACTCCAAAACACTAATAAAATTTGTATTCTAGGATATTAAATATGAGCTATTAAATTATTTTAAATAAATCTAAATATATAATGGTTGTTTATACTGAAGTCCCACAAGTTGATGAGTCTTTTAAAAATAAAAGTTCTAAATAAAAAAAAAATCCTATGTATATATATTTTTTCAAAAAGTTCCAAATTTCTATGCAAACCACCAATGCTTTTGTTTTCCTGACTTATTAATCTTTCGTATTTTCTGATAGAAAGCTTTCTGAAGAATTTTTAACATGTTGTAGATGAACAATTGTCAGCTTTGTTACTGTGCACTACTCTGGATCAAACAGAATGAAAATGAGTCTAGGCGAATGAAAAGCATTATTTTTTCAAATAAACCAAAATCGTCACATGTGAAGTGACATATAGCAGGATGGAAAATCCTTTACAATTATAAACTTGTTCTTTTCAGAATTGCTGAAACTTTTGCATCTACTCCTTACTCAGAGTGAGCACCACCTCTTACTTCTTTTTCTTGGCAATCTCTGAGTCAAAGGTGTTCTGTATTAACATATTTATCCTTTTAAAAAATGTTTTCCCCTGGCTGATATGATCATAACTGATACAATAATTGTAACTTAATGAAAATTGGAGGGTTTTAAGCAATTGAAACTATGACCACTGAATTATTTTGCTTATGTAATACTTTTTCTTTAGTGCTTTCCTATAAAACCATCACAAGTTCCCATCTACTTTGTAACTCACCAAGAATACTAAATAATGCTTACTTAATTTAAGATATAAACTGTAGCTCTCTTAACTGGCTAAATACCCTGATGCAGGTAAGAAACTCTTCATAAAAAGTGTGAAAAGCTTTGTTACACGTTATTCAGCATTGTCCTAATAGTCTATTAGAATTTTAGGCATTAAACTAATCCTAGCATCACTACAGGCTTCATTTTAATATTCAGTACAAACTCAAAGGACCATTTGCCTTTTTAAAGGATGAGGGTCTCTTACAATAAATTTAAATGTACAGTGTGAATTATTTATGCATCAGGAGGCATAACTAGATGATTCTATTTTCCTCTAAAGGATTTTCTCACTTTAATAAAAGTTTACAGGTAAACAAAATATCCTTCCATTCAAAGGCTGGATGCTCACAACACAGTAAATGCATACATAGACAATCCAGTATTCCCTTTCACATGCCCACTTCTGGGAGCTCATGGAAGCACTGTTCTAAAAAATTCTTCAGAAGTGACCTTTTCTTCTGCTGGGATGTGTCCTTTCATACAGGCTCTACCCCACAGCAAAGTTTTTTGAAAGCAAATATATGGGAAATCTTCATTCTTGTATTTCCTGTAGATGTGGGCTACGATTTCATTGTGGCTTCTAGGGATGTGTGGATGCTAAAAAGCAGCTACTGACTTTCTGAAATGTCTATGAATGGGGAAGCTAGTTTGAGAGTCCAAATATTCGCTCTGTCTTCTTCTAATACTTCTAACACTTCTAACTATAAAAGAGAAATACTCAAGAAGAACTGTGGAACTTGAGAGAACCTGTTTTTGACGACATCCAGTATATTAATCTGCATGGCTGATCTTTAATTATGCATACTCCTAGGATTTCCCCTTGCTCCTTAAAGTATTAGCATTGATTAACATTCCTGGTATCAAATTATGCCTCTGGCATGTTATAGCAGTTACTAGACATAATCACAGTCAATGTTGATTGCAAATTAACTTGTTTCTAAAATCATAGTTGTTAATGATATCACAGATATTAAAGCCTGGCTTATTAATATTAAAAGGTGGAACTAATAATGTTTTTTCTGCAAGAGGCTTGGCACTTTAAGAACTAATCTGTTTTTACCATCCATTAAAGCACAATTTTTCTATTTATTATCTTTCCCTCCCTCTCTTTCTTCATTTTTTTAATTTTACTAAATTCATAATTGTACTTTTTAGTTGAAATTTGATCACTTATTTGCATATAATTGGTCTCAATTTAAAATCCAGTTCTCTAGCATGATACATTATCATGAATTTTTCATCTTTGTGTCTTACTACACAGAAAAGCAAATGACAGTGAACATTAAATAAGTTTCAAAGTGTTAATGATCTATTTAATACTGGTTCCTTAAGAAAACCTGTTGAGTAAAGAAGTTCAGTATGCCCTAACAATATACTATTAACTTACAGTCTTGTGGGTATTTAACATAAGGGTAAATATTTTGGTTCTAAGAAATCATACAAGTGATTTCTTTTATTGTTGTATATAGTAATACAGAAATTTTTAATAAAGCAGAACTTGAAATATGTAATAGCTCAGCTACTGTACCCTTTTGCTAAAGGCTAAAGCTATGTAAATACTCTTGCTATCCATAGCCTTTGAAATACAATAGAGATTATATCTCTTCAGACTTGCTGCAATGTTTCCCATTCTCATTATTAGAAAGCTTTTCCAAATCTTGAGCGTAAGTTATGCTTTCATGAAGGCTGCTGGTTATTATCTGTCTCAACCTTGGTGAACTCAGGAAAATAATCTGTCACTGGTCCTTTCAACATATCATACTATTACACTTCTAGCTCACTCTCTTTTGTTCTGTAATAGGTTAAGCCCTTACCCAAATTACGTTCCTTTCAAAATGGTTTAAAACTAGTGTATTCCTTCCCCCAAACCCCAAATCTGTAAAATCTTTACTGAACTATAATAACAGTTCGTAGAACTGTTATATACGGTGTTTTGCACTTGACAGTCTTCTAGCATAGCCCAGAAGAATATTTGTCTCATTTGTAGAACATCAAGTAGTTAACTCTTATTAAGCTTGCAATCTGCTCTAGATAGACCATGACATATTTCCTTCCACATCTGCCAGATATTCCTAATTTTATATAAAGCATAGTACTTTGCGATTGGTTTTACTGTTTTAGTCTTGTTGATCTCAGACCTTCCTCCACTCTATCAAAATTGTTTTCATCTTGTCCTGAAAAGTGTTTGCAACTCTGCTTCTCTGTTTATTATCTGTGAATAGTAAGCGCTGTCTTTAGTTCATCATTGAGGTTGCTAACAAAAATGTTTCAAAAGACTGAGCTGAAGGCCCTCTTGGAATATAAATTATAGCAGCTACTTCAGCAGAAACGTTTTAACCTATTATACATCTGTTTTATAGTGACTGAGTGTGAATAGTGGTTGTTTTTAACATTTCTGTGGAAGGATAGAGTGTTAAAAGCTTCATATGGCATTTTCATTCCACTGCCTGTTGTCTTATAGCACTATTCTAGCTACCCCATGAAAGGAGTAAATTGGATTTTGCCAGTTTTGTTTGTTTGTTTGTTTTTGTTTTGGGCTCTTATTAATGTGTAAGTTTTGTTTTCGTTTTAAATCTTCCTTACTGTTCCCTCTATACTTCAAAATGGATATTAGATATTTGGTTCCCATTCCTTGTCTCATTACAGACTAAGAATTACTGCTTGATAATTCCTTGTCATTCTCCTCCCATCTTTTGAAAGATAGCAGTTCTATATCTGTTCCTATCCTGGTTCTCAGCAACTAGTACTATAACCAGTGTTACAAAAAAAGAGGTTTTATTTTCTCTACCATTCTGTTATCACCACAGATACAATCAATTTTCTTAACAGATGCTGTCAGGGTTGATATTTTTCATGGTTTATTGCTATCCTCCTCAAATATCCCAACGGCAGTATTTGACCTAAAGCACTCATAGATGAGTTTAAAGCATTTTCTTGCACTGTACCATGGAAAGTGAAATATTCACACTGCTTTACATTGCACAAAGAGATAATAATTTAATCATGACTGAACCTCTTTATATAGGAACAAATCTCTTCTAAGGATTATCCAATAGCTAATTCATCTAGTGTCTGCCAGAACACGTTAATTAATTCCTGTTACAACATGCTAAAATTAACACCACCTAGGTAGATTGTTTGGTTTAATGTCTCTGATACACTTGCAAGCAATATTATTTCCCTTCTTCAAATGGGAAAATTCACAGAATTGCTAGGATGGAAAAAACCCACAGGATCATTGAGTCCAACAATTCCTATCAAACACTAAGCCATGTCCCTCAGCACTTCATCCACCCATCTTTTAAATATCTCCAGGGATGGTGACTAAACCACCTCCCTGGGCAGCCTCTGCCAGTGCCCAATGACCCTTTCTGTGGAGGCTTTTTTTCCTGATGTCCAGCCTAAACCTCCCCTGGTGGAGCTTGAGGCCATTCCCTCTTGTCCTGTCCCCTGTCACTTGGGAGAAGAGCCCAGCTCCCTCCTCTCCACAACCTCCTCTCAGGTAGTTGTAGAGAGCAATGAGGTCTCCCCTCAGCCTCCTCTTCTCCAGGCTAAACACCCCCAGCTCTCTCAGCCGTTCCTCATAAGGCCTGTTCTCCAGCCCCCTCACCAGCTTTGTTGCTCTTCTCTGGACTCGCTCCAGAGCCTCAACATCCTTGTGGTGAGGGGCAATTTAAACTTAGATTATCCTACGTGGAGTCAAGAGTTGAACTCAATGACAGATATTCTATGATTCTATAACACAGTATTCTACAGAACCATTCCTTTTATTTTGGGGTTTATTTTTTGGGTTTTTTTTTCCTTTCCAGGGTTTGTCCTGAGAGATTTTTGAGGGCTTCAGCTTTAAAGCATCACTTAGATAAGAAATTTTGATGTATTCTTGGTTTGCCTGGAACATCAACTGCCATGCAACTCAGTCACAGAACAGAAGAAGTTTGAAGGAGCATCCGGAGATCATCTTGTCCATCCTTCTGTGTTCAAGCAGGGTCAGCTACAACAGGTTGAAAAGGATCATATTCAGTCTGGTTTTGAATATCTCCAGGGCCAGAGGCTTGGCAACTTTTCTGGGTAACCTTCTCTATTGTTGAATCAATGTAAAAATGTGTTTCTGTACATTCAGAGGGACATATACGAGGAGGGTTTGTGCTGAATATCACTGAGGAGAGTTGAGCTCCCTTGTCTTTAATGTCCCCATTAGCTATTTACAGTATTGTCTTCTCCAGGTTGAACAATCCCGGTTCTCTCACCCATTCCATATATGATACTCCAACATCTTCATCATCTTTATGGTGCTTCATTGGGTTTGTTCCATATGTTCATGTCTCTTTGGGGCTGGAGAGTCCAGACCTCGACACAGCACTGCAGACAAGGCCTCACCAAAGTCTGATTAAGAAATAAAGCTGAAGGACCATGACCAAATGGTATAAGCATTAGTCTTACATGAGCTTAGCTTAGCTCTCACCTCTGTAAGACATTTTGAAATAGCTGCAAAAGAATGTACATGAACTATCATACATATTTAAGGGGAATTTATACATTAAGTTAATATCATACTCTCTGCTTTGACCTGTATTAGTGTTTTGTGGTGATAGTGTGCTGAGAAAATAAATATGGCTGAGGGAAAAGCGGGGTCATTGTTTACCCAACTCATAATATTAACTGGTTTGTCTTATAAGGAGACAGAACCATAAGCTATCAGAGAGAGAAGATTTTTTAAAAAGTCATAATGGCAGCTTAATTCTGTTTTCAAGACCTTATCCAGCAGTGGTTTCCATTGTCTATTGTCTTTTGTGTTTTCTTCCCATTCCCTTTGCTTCCAGCACAGACTGCAGGTTGTCTTGCAATTGAATATTCGTTGATATATATTTTTACCCATCAGCAATACAGATTTTAAAAACAGTGTTAACTGTCAATTTTGTTGATGATGCACAAGGCAGAACAGAGCACAGCTTGTGGTTTTACAGCTTTTTGTCAGCAGTATTGACAGCAGTAAAACCCTGAAGCAGAACCTACACAGGAAGCAGATCTGGGCACTAACAAGGTGTTATTTTTAGAGTTTCTTTTCTGGCTCATAGCTTTTTACTGGCCATATTTTAATTTGTCCATTGCCAACATAAAAAAATACAATATTTTATAGCTGTAATGAAACAACATTTGGGAACTATCTGACCCAGTAATATAATTCCCATTCTGTCACAATACAAGTACATCTAATTAAATATATTCCAGTGCTCCCTCAATAACAGACAAGTTTCACATCTGACCAGTCCATAGGCCTTGTATTAAGCACAGGCTTTTGATTATATAGAAAAAAAAAACCTTATGAGAGAAAGAGAAGTGGGGGAAGATTATATTTTAATGATTTTGAAACATCCTTATACTGCTTTTCAAATTGTATTTAAAAAAAAGTTGCAGCTATGGAAGAAAGAAAAAAACACCCCTTGAAGAGATATTTTTTTTCTCTTATAAAATAACTGCAGCTTTCTAAAGTTTAAACAAAAATACTTACTAGGGTGAAATCATAAAATCTTTACTACTGGTAACAGCAAAACTTAAAAATTAATGGCAATTGTATTAGTTTTGACCTTATTAATTATATTAATATATTACATTACTACTATTATAATATATAATATAATCAAATATTACATATAATGCATAAAATAGGGATATAACATATTATAATGTTAATTATAATATCAAAATACATTAATTTGAATAACATAATTTTCTAGGAACTAAATAGCAACACATTAATGAGAAACTCTTTTGTAAATCATTGACAAATCTAATGTCCTTGAAATTTCACTTTGTTGCTTATACCTGTTAAGTATTTAATCGCTGTTGAGCCAACATAAGAATCCATGTTTTATGATCCTGTCTATAACCCTGCTTTTCTTACAAAGAAGGAACATTTCAATGAGAACAGTACTGAATATTTTCACATTGTAGCTGTAAGATTATTTATGTGTATGTGATGTTTTCTAAGATCCTTTATTCAACATTAGTGAGGCCACACTGTGAGTGCTGTGTCCAGTTCTGGTCTCCTCAGTACAAAAGAGTGATGGACAAGTTGGAGAGAGAGTCCAATGAAGGGCCATAAAGATGGTTACAGGCATCTCTCCCATGAGGAAAGGCTGAAAGAGCTGTGACTGCTTAGCCTGGAGAAAAGAATCTTTCCTGTTATCTCCCATTATAATTTCCATTTTAATTCAAACTTCAAGCATCTTGTTGGGGTGTCTGCTCCTGAGTAATGACATTGTCATTAAAATAAAAAAAAAAAAAAATAAAAAAAACACAGCTCAGAATCTTCATGAACCAGGTTACAGGAAAATATATTGGTTTCCAGGGAGGGAGAGAATGAGGGAAAAGAGTGAGACATCATAATAACACGAAATCAGACAAAAGACATGAACCTTCTGTCCAGATTTGTTGAACTGCAGCCCCATAGACAAAAGAGGTTAATAACCTAACCAAAGCCTGAAAGGTTACATGGATGTGACGGAATAGAGTGCTGCCCTGCTTGATTTGTTAGGCTCACAGATGGTGGCTGTCAAGAGCACACTCTGGAACAACTTGTACAGTACAGGAGCAAGGTAAGCCACTAATCATATATTGCTCAGGTAATCAATTATCTACCTAAAAAAAGAACAGATGGCACAATTCAGCAAGAGTCAATTAGAAGCGCACAAAAGGTCTCATTGGTATTTCTGGCCTATCCTCACAGTCTATAAAACAAACTTGCCTGTTTTATGGATTGGCTAGCTGTTCATTCACTGTCATGCTTATCTCTTTGGAAAGACAATTTAAAATTAATATATCACTATTAAATTCATTATCAATAAGATCAGATAAGAATGAGAGTCAATAACAAATGAAGCTAAGCTAAGGTAAAGGAACTTTGGGATTCTCTGTAAGAAATTAATAGTGTGATCAGTTCCAAAAGTTCTTGTAGTGATGACGCAAAGATAGGTTATGGCTTGGTGTTATCACCAGGGTGACTGCAAGGTGCAGTTCATTGTGTAAAGTTGTCCTTCAAAGCCCTAACATAAAATAAGGAGACACTGGAATCTGATTTGGAGCATTAGTCCTAAAGCACTCCCATGAAGTTTATTCAGGCTCCTAAAACTCCGATTTCAGATGTGTCTAAAATCAATTTAGTTTCACAGACTACACTGTTCCCCATTTTCCCCTCATTGTCATTGGGCTTCACACATTGACTACATGTCTTGGTGAGGCAGTTGTTCCATAAAGTAAATTCCCAGACGTAACAGTGTACAAAATGTGATGGCAAGAAATGTTTGCCTTTAGTGTGACAAATTGGTCACCAACTCTCCATAAATAACATTTTAAGTGAAATATACATTGGCTGAAACTTCTGAAATGGACAGGGATCCCAGTCAGCCATAAAGAGCAGAAAGCTCAAAATTAATTATGAAATCATGTTCATTCTTGTTCCTCCTTTTTATCTGGCAGGAGGAAACCAAGAATAAGTTATTCAACAATTAATGAGGTTTCACCTTGCAAAGTAAAAGAACATTCTTAAATTTCTGTGATAGAGGCAGTGTATATGGACATCCCATATCTTGTTATTCTTTTCTGCTGGTCTGTGAAAGAATATCAGTGGTTCCAGCTACAAGGTAGATCAAACCTTTTTGTTTAGAATAAAATGTCCTAAGAACTTAAAGAAAGTGCATGTGACTGGATCCTGCCTGGATGCCATACTATCACTACATAGAGAATGTGAAATCTGTCACAAAATGGTCAGACTAAATTTAACTAAATCCATGGCCTCATCCTAAACAGCAACAAAATCTGGATTAGAAAAGTTGATTTTTTTCTGTTTATTTGCTTTGCTTTTGTGAAGTGTTTTGGGTTTTGTTTTGTTGTTGGTTTTGGGGATTTTTTTTAAGGTAGAGCCAAGTAAGCTGTCATACTTCCCTTAAACTCAATGACATATGAGGTAATTTCAGTCTTATGTTCCTATTAAGTCAGTGCAAGTTCTTCTCTGGACTCCAATGTATAATAGCCTGAAATCTTTACAAGCAAAGTGGAAAGGGAGATTGAAACTTGATTTTTATTTAGTGTAATCCTTCTTCAGCCCATGTTATAACAATTGCTCACAACGGAAAAATGACTTGGAAGGGCATACATCTAAAACCTGTGTCAAGAAGAACATAGGTATCATATAGTTTGTAAGTGGTTCATTTTTCAATGTATCTGCTCTGAGAAGAAGTGTTGATTGCTGGAACCTGAACCAGCATTTGGAAGCCTAACCCAAATCCTTTATGGAGACTACTGAGTTGTGTCTTCCAGCTCTACATATTAAGGTTAAAAGAGAGACAAAATATATTAATACACTTTCAAAATCCTTAAATTGAAACGTATTTTCTTAATTCACTAATATTTTCCTCCAAGGAATGGCCTCTGTTTTGGAGATGGAAACAGAAAGGCTGGAGTATAAAAGATGTTACAATTAATCCCATAATGAAACCATGGCAGCTGTCAACTTACAGTTTGCTCAGGTATCATTTGGTTGTATGCCTCAAAATAGTTTTATTCAGAACTTAACATTGCTTGCAGTTAGATATTTAGTTTTTTACACACAACCTTCCTGACATTCAGAAGATAAGAAATATTTTAAAACAGCAGAAAAATAATATCAAATATCAAGTTCTCAAAATCATAGTAATTACCATATTCATCAGAATAAGTGATAACTTTCTCTGATGGATAGTTATTTTATGAAAAACTAGCATGAGCTTACAGCATTATTATTTGTAATTAATTATTCAGCCAGGTAATGTTTGGCTTGTAAAAATAATTAATTTTGCAACCTGTTGCTATTTCATGCAGCTCATTAACCTTTATAATCATTGCTTTTAGTGCTACTGAAACTTGTATAGTTAAAAAAAGTCCCTTATACTCTTTGTGTATCTCTATATTTAACTACATGCAAATGAAAATGGAGAACAGAGTTTTAGAGTCTTTTAATTTCTCAGGTTTTTATATTTTATTCTCCTAGGTGTAAGTAGCTTCAATTACTGATTTCTTCTAATTGCCTAACTGCATTTAGCAAATCACTCTCAATGAAAGAGTGAAAACCCACACTTATCATGGGGTGTATTCTCAACCAAAATTCCAATAACCCCTGTCGCAATTAATCAATAATATTATTTCCTTCTGCCCTGTCAGTTCTGCTCATTGGGGTCTCTTCTTGAGAAAATTCTACTTTATACTTTTGTTCTAGTCAGAGTTTAATTCCAAGTAGAATAGAGTAGAATAAATGGGCAATCATCTTTGTAAGAGAGTAAACACAAATTTCTCACTGAATTTAAAGACTTGAACCATGGCCTGACAACAGTGTCAGAGTCTGATTTTTGGGTTTAAGAAGACCAATTTCTGTTATGATGACTTCTCACCAAGGGATTTTCTAGGGCTTATTTTGAATTTCTTTAATTGAATAGCTACAATTTTTCTGAATTTTTTAATAATTTGTTTTACTTGAGTACATATTACTATCCTTATGCGTGCTGCACTAAAGTCAAATAAATACTTTGTTAAGGTGAAAAATAAGAACTTATCAGAAAAATAAATTCATATAGCTTTTATGCTGCAATAAGTTACTGACGGAATCTTGATTGCTTAACGCTGATATGTAATTCAGGTTTTATCTTACTGAAATTTAGTCACCTGGCTACTTGCATTCTCTTCTCTATAGAGACAAGCTTTGCAGGGAGTTTGTTGAAACTTATTTTTCCTTTAAGGGTGCAAGAAATGTTAGCTCCTCTGTTTCAATCTGTGCTACAACTTGAGATGAATGCTTTGGCCATGTTGCCACTTTGCAACCCTCCTTCTTTAGGATGAGAAGCTGTATGGGCAAAAATGTGAAATTACTTTTTCTAAACCATTTCTGGAATGCACTCTGGCAACCACGCCACAGCTGCTAAGTTCTTTTTCACTCCACATCTCATTCTCTCTTTTTCCGTATCATCTTCCCTGCTTTCATCTGCCCAAAGAGATTCTAAGATCAGTCCAATGCATGTCACACACTTTCATACAGTTATGAAATGTATCATATACCTGTCTTGTAGCAATTCTACTAAATCTGAGTACACAGCCTGGAAAATGAGCAGGCTGGATTTACAACCTGGAATGTGGAGAGTGTTAGGCATGTAAGTACAAGCAAGGCACAGGCAGACTGGATCTTACTCTCTAAGAAAGCTCATGAAGATATATCCTTTTGCTGTAGGAAGTAACATGGGAAAGAGGGAGTGCATCATTCTGTTTCTTTACGGCAACCATTAATCACTGCCATTTCTATATAAGATAAGAGACAACCTATTTGCTTCACACTTACACAATCATTCTCTGGCTCCAAAGTATTACGTTAAAGCACTCAAGCAATCATACTGTAACTCCTAAGTGTCTTTTCAAGCCACAGCTTTCTATCTTTCTATTCATTTACCTTACACAACATGAAGATCAGTTCAACCCATGGCAGACAGTTTTTATAAGGCTGCAGAAAGTATCACACTTCTATCATGTATCACATTTTGTATTAAATTTGAATACATTTTAAAAACATATGTGATTGTTCATATATGTCTTTTTTATGAAATATTTTACTTTTCAAGATTTTACGATACCTTAATTAAAATTTATAGATATCATAGAATCATAGAATCACCAGGTTGGAAGAGACCCACCGGATCATCGAGTCCAACCATTCCTATCAATCACTAACCCATGTCCCCTAGCACCTCATCCACCCGTGCCTTAAACCCCTCCAGGGAAGGTGACTCAACCACCTCCCTGGGCAGCCTGTTCCAGTGCTGTATATATATATTTATTTTTAAGCGTATCCAGTATTTAGTTGTTTTATAGCCTCTCTGGTCTCTTTTATCTTAAAACTGGATGAATAGGAAAAGTTTTTGTTGTACTAATTCAGACTTTGTGCATCAGTTGCCAAGCTGCCCTAAAGCAGAAGACTTGAGTTTCCTTAACTGTTTCCTGTTGTCTAGCTCCCTGGGATCTACAGGAAACTTTATGCAGATATTTTTCGTGTAATCTTGGTATTAAAAATAATTTGATTCTAATACATATTTAGCAAAATTTAAAGTGACATCATCTCTCTTTAATTCAGAGCTTTCATTGTATATATAGGTATATTTGCTCAGAATTCCACTCTCAATGTTAGTTCTGCTCTGTCCTGAATTATTTTTTCAGTATTTCCTCGTACTCTACAGGCAAAGCATCGGCATCTACCATTCAGTATATGTAGCATCAGCACTTGACAGAACAGTTTATGATCAGAAATAGTCTGCAAGAAGATTTTTGTCTTTAGGCTGCTTTAAGAATAGGTTATGTATGTTTTTGTTATTAAATCTGTTTCATGTTTCTACTAATGCATATCCAGAAGGAGATGAATATTGTTTTTGTAGTGGATCATAATAGCAGACGTCTGCATATTTAGCACTGGTAGACAAGATATGGTTCTTGCTTATAGACTTTTTAGGGAGGGAAAAGTAGCATTAACACTAACATAGTTGAGGGGTGTCACTAGCTATTAAATATCGGGGGGGTTCAGCATTTTTGTAGCATACTCAGCATAGTAATATATTAATATAAATCTTGAGAGTTTTTAATTTAAAGTTTAGTGGAGGAATGGTACAAATCTTCTTTTCAAGTCATGTTTCAGTAAGCATATGTATAAAGAGTTAGACCTTTGATTTCTTTAATGTCATGCATAAAGCAAAGTTCAAAATGAGCACGATTTTACCCAGAAATACACTTTAATAAAGAATACTACTAACATTCTAATCCATTTGAGATTTAATCAAATAACACACATTACATAGTTATACATCATGTGGAAGCCACAATCCTCTCTTTAATTGTTTTCTTCAGGTTTTAAGAATTGTTTTCAAAAGAATTCTGAGAACTCAAGGGGTTGGGATTTTTACTTCCTTATGAAGTTGTTTCCTAAACAGACACATTAGTTGAAAAAATATTAATTTCTTTTTTGATGAGACACATCTTAAGAAATCATAGCTTTTGTAAACCGGTTACATGATAGTCAATCCATGTTTACAAACGTAATTGTCTCTGAAGATATTCAACTTTCACCTATGTTCATTATTCAAGAAAAGTGCATACTGAAGGTCACCTTTCTAACCAGTGAACTCATCTGTAACCATAGACCACTGAACAGACAGGTTATACTGAAGATTACTTAAGATTGGGGTAAAAATTGAATATGTGTACTTTTAAAAGAGATTCTATGAAAATAAACATTTTTTTCTTTTACTTTCAACCAAGTTTCTACTGAGGGTTCTATAAAGTAGCATGTTTAAAATCTAACATTTAAAACCAATCCGTTTTCTTCCATCTGACAAGAACTAGGGCTTCATATTTCAGAAATACTCATTTTCATGGGATCACAGATTTACTCTGTTGGGGGTCGATATTCATCTTTCTTCCTTTCTGAAAAAGTCATAGTAAATGGGGTTTTTATTCCTTCTTTTTGTTGATATTGTTTTAAAGATAGAACTGTGTATCTATTTAGGGGACACACTTCTCAAGAAGATTTATTCATTGGTTTGTTTGCTTCTTTTGCCTAATGCAGATGTGTCAGGTGTCCTGGCTTTTGGATGCAGACTTGCTATTACCTAAGTCTTCTAGATACAGGATATCACGATATACACTTTTAGACTTATCTTCAGAACAATTTACTTCTAAATGTTACTCCTCTTAGTGAGAGTTAGACAGTCTGGATTGCTCCCTAAGTTTATAAACTTGTCTTTGAAGTTCTATTTGACTTAGAACCTCAAAAAACACAGAAAAAATTGAGAAAAAATCCCAAACAAATTTAATAAGCAGCTGTGTTTCTGGCTCCATACCTGGTTATCAAAAAAGAGCTACAGCCTGTTTTCTTTTTACTCAGCTTGTGTGGTTTTACTCAGGGTCTTTTATTTTTACAACAGGGTAAAAGTCATGCACCTGATTAAGAAGTAAAAAACGAAGAGTCCTTTCGAGTGTGAAGCAAAGCTTGGGAAAAAAATATAAAGTCGTTTCATGAGGTTGCCAAAGTGGATCATAAAAAACTGGTCATCTGAAGCACAGACTTATGTATGTGTATGTCTGTACCTCTGGATGTATACAAAATGTTAATTCCTTACAGTTAGAATATTTTTAAAAACTCATTTGCTGAACAGGCAAATCCAATAGGGTTGAATTCAAGTAAATCAAGCTGCCTGCAGCATGAGAGAAAATAACATCTAGTTGTTCCCTCTGTGTGTGTTTTTGAAGGTGGGTACTTTTAAAATTCTCTCTTTTTGGTGAGGGGGGGAAAGGTGAAAGAGAGTGGTATTTCAAAATGAAGTTCCCGTAAATAACTGAACACAAATTAAATACCATAGATATTTGCCAGTAAGCTTGTTTCTATCCTGAACTGTTCTGATAAACAGGGATATAATATAGGGGGAGAAACTCATGAGAAATTTAGGAGAAACTTAGAGAAGGGCTTAGCTCACTGGAACTCACCCTGTTTGCTAATAAAGGCCTTGAAGACCATGGGTGTTGATAAGGAAGGAATGTCTGATTTCTGAGGTCTTCTTCATTTGATGCATCTATTAATGGATAATATGTTCACATAATCATAGAATATTCATTATCATATTTGTTTCTCCTTGCTGAAGAGGTTGGTTTGATTTGGTTTTATCATAGCATATACTTATGGTAATATTGCATCATAGTTACTTTTATTCAGAACATGTTTATGCAGGATGACAATTTTCCCCTTTTTACAGATACAGAAGTGCAAGAATGGAGAGTTGCTAGATGGCAATCTTCATTTTTCAATAGATTTTATATCAGGAAATAAGGAATATAGATTGTCCCCCTGGTCTTAGTACATCACTCAAAGAAGGAAAAACATGTTAAAAATCTACAGCATCATCCACACATGCTGTTAATTGATACAGAGGCCAGTTTACCAGAACAGAATTTAGTGGGTTTAACTATGAAAATTCCTTATCCATTCTTACTAGCATATCTTTCAGCTTCTGAAAAAAAAATAAAATAGCTGGAGATTCTACAGGGAGAAATAAGCCTTGTTAAACTATTGTAACCTTCCTACTTTGAGCACTTCATGAGTCTTGGTTCCTCTAGGAAAAAACAGCATGCTTTAACCTACTAGAACTTCTCTTCACTACTCATGATATCGCCTTTAAGGCTGTTTTATATGTATAGATCCTCCATTCTCTTTTGCCTGTGACTATGTGGTGAGACTATTCAGGTTATGAAACCTTTTTTTCACTCAAGTTCTTGACTTTATAGTGTGAAAAAAGAATTTTGTCAAAAATCATTCTTTCACACGCTTGGGGAAAAAAATACCAAAGTGGAACTTAGGACCATTTGATTTTTCAGTAATTTGAGTATCTTTAAGGCCTCAGCTACTTGATCTGATGGTATAAATAACTGCATTTGTGTGGCCAAATCTGTAGAAATTAAAGAAGCTGCTGTCCCCACAGATTAATTCCTTCTATCTACCACAGTTTGTGTGTCTGCAACTGAGTTGTATATTTCAATTCTGAGTTGTATATGTCAATTGAGTTGACAAATAATTCAACTGAGTTGTATATGTCAATTCTGTGCCATGATTCAAATTCATATCAATGTGAAATTAATCACAGTAGCTTTTATCCTCTTCAACTGCAGTTTCTTGTGTACAGAAGCAGCAAGTAGTGTTCAGCCACAGACCAGTGCCAAATGGCCATGCAAAAATAATACTTTCTGTATCCCTTTCAGAACTATCACAATAATATGTCCTAATTTTGTGAATGAGAGGCAAATGATGCTGTATCTTTCAGAATAAGTTTTGTGGAATATGCTTAGAAAGATTTTTCCAGGAAGTCAGGTTAATTCTGCCTGTGCTCCAGGCTGGCGGTCGGCCACACAGAAGTGTGTAAGTGCATGTAGATAAATCTGAGCTTGTACTCCCTGGCCCTCAGCACCTACTGCTGAGTCAGGCACATTGTCATGCAGATAAATAGCTTCCAGATGCTTCGAAGTATAGGCAGATCCATTTCACATCTCCTTGGAGCATGAGCAGGAGTCAGTTACACCTGTCTGGAGAAACATCTGCCTACCTATAGATACCACTGCTGTCCTCTCGTGTGCAAGCCCTGCTGCTCAGGCTTCCTGCCTCTGTTCCAGTACAAACCCTACTCTCATCCTCTAACTCCTTTTGCAGTCTCAGCATACTTCTGGTCACTGTGCCAACTCCTTACCACTATCAATTTGTCTTTTGTGACTTGAATATTTTAACCGGAGAATGAACAATGCAGGCAAATGTCTATATCACAATGTCTTGTGTTTCTGCTGCAATTTTCAAGGAGGTCAATAGCAAGAATATGCAAATGCCATTAAACTTTGATATTACCTCATCGAGAGTGAAAGCTTGAACTTTATTTTGATGACTTTGATATGTGATTAAAGCTCAACTTTCCCAATAGGGTTATAGTATGTTTAATTAAAAATAAAGTTCATAAGAGCCAAATACAACTTAGTTAATCAAATAAAAGCACCCCCACCTTGTAGCCTTACCTTCTAAAATCACCGATAAAACGTGAAAAAAAATTTGACCTCTTGTCTCTTTCTTCTCCAAACCAGGGAATTTGTTTCTTGTTAACCTCAGGAGGATTAGTTTAAAAAAAAAAAGCAATAATCTGTATTATGTAAATCATACTTTACAAGTTTTGCTGTTATTGTTCCTTTTTTTTTCCCAGGTTACCAAAGAAGACTTAGGAGGTGACCCATGGGCCACCATCGATATAATTAGTACTCTATGAATCAATATGCATTTAGTTATGTATACACTGGTATTCACAGGCGCTATGGGTTAACCTCAGCAGACAGCTGAGTACTGCTCAGCCACACACTCACTCGTCCCAGCAGAATGGGGAAGAAATTCAGAAGAGCAAAGCAAGAAAATATCCATGGGTCAAGATCAAGACAGTTTAATTAATTAAGTCAATCTGCACATGCAAGCAGAGTAAAATAAGGAGTTCACTCATAACTTCCTATTATCATAGAATCATAGAATCACCAGGTTGGAAAAGACCCACCAGATCATCAAGTCCAACCATTCCCATCAAACACTAAACACTAAACCATGTCCTTCAGCACTTCATCCACCCATCCCTTAAACCCCTCCAGGGAAGGTGACTCAACCACCTCCCTGGGCAGCCTCTGCCAGGGACCAATGACCCTTTCCGTGAAAAATTTTTTCCAGCCTGAACTTCCCCTGGTGGAGCTTGAGGCCATTCCCTCTCGTCCTGTCCCCTGTCCCTTGGGAGAAGAGCCCAGCTCCCTCCTCTCCACAACCTCCTTTCAGGTAGTTGTAGAGAGCAATGAGGTCTCCCCTCAGCCTCCTCTTCTCCAGGCTAAACACCCCCAGCTCTCTCAGCCACTCCTCATAAGGCCTGTTCTCCAGCCCCCTCACCATCTTCATTGTTCTTCTCTGGACTCGCTCCATCACAGGCAGATGTTTAGATGTTTGAGAAAAGCAGGACTTCACCATACTAACAGTTACTTGAGGAGACATGCCTTAGCCAGAAATGCCTCTCTTCTTCCTTTTTCTCCTGGCTTTTATTGCTGAGCATGATGATATAGAGGATCCTTTTGATCAGTTGAGCTCAGCTGTCCTGGCTGCCCTCCCTCCCAGCCTTTTGCCCACTCCCAGTCTCCTTTCTAGGGGGCAGAGTGAGTAACAGAAAATCTCGTGACTGTGTAAGCACTGCTCAGCAATAGCTAAAACTCTGGTGTGTTATCCACACTTTTTTTTTTTTGGAGAGCAGCCTGAAAGACTATACAGACTGCTATGAAGAAGAAAATTAACTCTGTCCCAACAAGACTGTTTACACAATGGTTCCGTACTCTGACTACACAGCTGTGGAAAATGAAGCCTGTTGACTGTGCTTTGCAGCACATATAAATGTTATTACCTATGCAGTGATTTGGTGCATATATTGACTCTTCTTGAGAAGAGAAATAAAACTCAAATTTACCAGTTCGTGAAATGTCCCCTGTTGAAACTGTTATCTACTTTTCCATTATTCAAAAGATACTGAAACCAGGAACAGAAGTGTAACTGTTTAATTTCCAAAGTACATCGATCCACTAATTAGTGTGCATCACCATTCTTCTACTGCAGCTTGGTCTCCCGTCTTCAGTATAAAATATAAGAAATCTACGCATCCCCCATCAATGTGTTTATCCCCCTAGGTGGAAATAATATCTGCTTAAGTTTTCTGAGCCATTTGTTAATCTTTACCAATACTTGTGTTACGAACTGACAGCCATGCAACAACCTGCATTATACAAAGGCAGAAAGTGTTAAGGAAAAGCACAGGATTATCGTGCCAAATAATAAGTCTAGAGATGAATGGGTTGTTGCCATCAGGCACTCTGGGCAAGACTTATCGTGTCTTGGGCTCCATATAACCTCACTGACCTTCCCAATAGCTCCACATTTTACCTTATACATGTATCCTGTGAGCCAAAGTAATGCTGACACACATACTAAGACTTATATACATAAATAAATTACAACCAGCTACACTGATCCACCAAGGATGTAGGATAGTTTGATGTTGCTTAGGTCTCATGCACAGCTGAATGACCTGTAAGGTGAATGAGAAATGCGATTGTTTGCCTGACACTGTGTGACTCGTGAAATTGTGGGAGCTGCAGTACAGATCTCAGCTCTAAGATTTCAGGCCTTCTCCAAAGACAAAGCAAAATTAGGGACCAATTTAAGAAATTAAACACAAGAGTCTGTCTACACAGTTCAAAGCCCTAGATCTGCTACATTTGAGTTTGCCTTACACTGACATCTTCAAAAAAAAATCTTTTCATAATTGTGTCTAACATGTTCTAACATGAATATCTTCTTTGAATATTTTACAGTATTATCTGTTTCCTTGGTCTTTCAGGTGCTGTACTTGGTGTCAGCTGTAGGTTTAAATCTAAACAATAATCATAAATATTGCACATTTCCAGTCTGTAGAACAATAAATGTCAGCTGAACCCAGACTGTAACTCAAGACAATTAACTGGAAGACAAAAAATTGCTTTTTCTTTCCCCTGCTGCCAGAGCTGTAAATGCTTTGCCAAATTGCCTTTATAATAATTTAACTTCCCTACTGATTAGTTTGACTCACATTAATTTAAAAAATATCTCCCCTACAACTAGACTATAAAAAGATCCCTTTTCCTAGCATGGAGCTATTGTGGTTATTTCATTTTAGTTTAAAGGTTTTAGAAATGAATAAATAAAAAATTCTGGAATCCCTATAGAAATAATGTTTCTGCTTGATAATCTTCTCATCAAAATCTCCCTCTGGGTATCTTAAGGCAGTTTTTAAGGGGAAGATTCTTTTTACTCCCCCAAAACCTGTTTAAGTTACAAAAACTTGTGATTACGAAGGGAGAATATGTTCCACTTTACTGATTCCAAATCTGAGCTATATTTCCTATTTAATTTTGAGAATATATTATTCCTTTCTGACTGTGCAAAGAGATACAATTTTTTTTCCTGGTCATTTCTTTTTTTTGTTTGTTTGTTTGGGGTTTTTTTGTCTGGTGCTTGAAACTAGTCATTAAAAAATTCAAACAGGAAATGGAATAATATTTTTTGTGCATCTTTGTATAAAACTAATAAACAGCACTTTAGAATAAACAGAGGAAGAACAAAATACAAACCAGAATCCCCGATAAGGGAAAACAGGGCAGAGTTAGATGGTGTGATGAGAAGAAAATGATTCAACTTTGTCATTCAAAGGAGTTGATAGAGGCATAGATGTAAAGAAATGACAGTTTCAGATTGACACGCTGAAATCTTCGGAAATCAAGGAGGGAGATCAGCTAAAAGGAGGGGGCTAATTAGTTTGGACCATAGACTCAGAAGTAGGCTGGTGACCTTGGCTGAAACTACAACACCAAGCAGAAGGCAGTGGAAGGAAAAAAAGGACTGAATAAGTTGGGGGAAAAAGTGGAAAGGTGATCAGGTCACTGGTTAGTTGAGTAATGCACCATTTGCTATTTCTCTGTACTGATATGCTGAACTGGGAAATCTCTTCTCAATATTAATGACAATGTGGTGTTTGCACAGCTGTCCACACTTTTTTTAGGACTACTTGGCTTCTTCTAGAAATAATACAGTAATGGATTCAAGAGCTTTTCTTTATATGGTTTTCTTCATCTTAAGAGATGTTGGAATTATTTTGTAATATCAAGCCAGAGTGTATCAAGGAATAAAGTACAACACATTTCATTGTCCTTTAAAGATAATTTGACTGGCTTCATTATCCTGCATTTACTGCTTATCAAGCCTGACTTGTAAATAGCAGTGCACTTCATCAACACTACCAAATCTTGCATAAATAACAAAGTTATGAGTCTAAAATGATAATTACCACAATCTAATGAATCACATAAATCATTTATAATGAAGGGAAATAAACAATGACTTGGAAATGAACACATTAATAACCTGGGGTGTGTTTTCATGGGGTTTTTTTTCAAAGGCAATAAGTAGTTTAATTTACATGGTGTGTCCATAGACAGTACAACTAGAATTCTATCAGTGAAATAATTAGTAGCTAATCTAAAGGGATAAACATATCTAGCAGAGTCAAAATTGAAAAATGACTATTAAAATGGTCATTAAACTAGGAACACTACTATAAAATTATAGTAAATGACCAATACGGTTATAAAGAAAATTCAACAACTTGAAGAGATCATTTCCCAAAAATAACATCTCTTAGTCCCCCCTGAAACAATTACAAGCCCCGTGACCGTCCAAAATGGGAAGTGAAACTTATTTACATAAAAATTTGCATGCTGACAAAAGAGAATTTAAAAAAAATTAACTAGGATCCTCTTTGCCTACAGTTTCATTTAGGTAGGTTAGATGAGTATGACCTGGGTATGACTCCAGCTGATGATGGTTTCGAGTCAGCATCATCATGTGGCATAATGATGGTGATTCAGAGCAGCATGCATCTTCCTCAGTTTGATAAAGATATGGTGACCAAACATGTACAACTACAATAGTGATACAGAGATTGTAAACAACACTCGGAAACCTATACATTGTGAAGATCTGGAGTATTTGAGGAAATCCAGTAGAATTGTGTTAGACTATTAGTAGTTCAGTTGAAACAAGACTCTGATTTTGTGAGCTCCTATTGCAGTGATGGCCACCTTATCAACTCTGCTTTCCAGTTCCAGCCACCCACTCTCCATCTTCTCCGTTGCTCAGTACAAAGTTATACAAGGTTTTCACTTTGTAAATAAATATAAAATAAAGGACACTTTTCCCCCCTTCAGGATTGGAATAAACTCCTTTTTTAATAAATATGAGTACAGAGATATAGAATAAAGATCTCAGCTTAGAGGGTAACTGAGCCTTTGTGTCGTAGCACCTATTGTCAATTGATAGATCAAAAATAGTATGGGAGAATGATTGACGTGTCCATTCACGAAAGACAACTGGGTATACCATTGGCTGTAAAATCCTTATGATTGCCAAATATCATTCTGGTTTCTACCTGATAACTCTTGACAAATGCTTTTTTCTGTTCAGTGAGATAATATGAATTTGTGACTCTACTCTCACCATTACAAGCATTAAAAGTAATGACAATCTTTGAATTCTACGTACATGATTTTTGGTATCAAGTGAGCTAGTGAAAGCTGTCATTTCTAACACACAGTATTTCTGATAATAAGTGTAACAGTGATGGTGAAAATCTAAGTTAAATACCCATTATGTAATCAGTTATTTCAGTATAAACTCACTATGAAAGAAAATTAACCTATATGCAGAAGACCTCAGAATATCTTAACAGGGTGTAAATAAAATGCTTTTTGTGAAGGTTCCAAGCACAAAAGATTATTTTAACTCTGATGTGTAAGTAATTTAATTTTAAAATTTCCTCTACAGTTCACTCCATAGGTCTGTCCTTATTCCCTCTCAAAAAACTTTTTGGGAAAATTAGTAGGGGCCTAATCAAACATTTTTTTTCAGTTCATTCTCAACATTCAGATGGTGTTCAGTGCAAACTTTTTCTCATTTACGCTGTTAGTTGTATTACAGCATACAATGGATGAAATGTCTTAAACCTGAATTTTTTCTTTCATGACATACCATTTTAATATCTATATAAATTTCTAGGTACCAGAAAGGTTGGTGTTTGATAGAGCCATGTAGCTGTCATACCATTGTAAATACATCTTTATTGTTTTATCACTTCTAAAGCTTTCTGTGCTTCAACTAACACGCATTCATTTTGTACTATATGTTGTAGGGACAGAAAATGTTATAAAACAAACTATTCATAGGAATAAGAGGTATGATATTGACTTATTTTTGCACTTTTGATGATTTTTAAAATTGCAGATTTCTCACAGTTTCAGTTACGTGAGCAGCAGATGGCTCTGCTTTGGGATAGTAAGATATACAATCCCAAGACAGCACTCAGCAGATGTCTAGGAAGTGGCTTCAGCTGACTAGACAGGTTCGCTCTTTTTCCAAAACCAGGAACAGTGCAAGGACAAGGGAATAAGCCACAAGATGTATGTCTACTCAGCACAGAGAAAATTATTTGAAGACTTAAAAAGAACAAGCAAACAAACAAAATGCAAAACTCAAATCCATTCTATTTTTGATTTTGTCCTTGTTTTTTTTTTGGTGAGGAAGTTTAAGGGTAGGAAAATGGCATAGGGAAAGAATCATTTCTGCTGAACCCAATAGTATTTTGGCTTTTAAACTCTTTGGGGTTTTGCTGACACCACTTACATTTCATTTCTGACTGGTTATTGTATAACCAGTGAAAAGAAGACAAATTGCACTTTTATTTCTGTAACTGGCATTATGAAAGAAGTCAGGCTCTACATAATATAACATCTGGATTACTGTAGAGGCATTAAATAATAATAATAGTAAGAAGAATGATGATACTGAAAAAAATTAAAAGAGAAAAAAGAAAGCTTGAGACTATCGTTAAAACAAGATGAAAACCCAAGTGGTCTGATTTTGCTCAGTCTTCTTACATACTCACTTTTTATCTCTGAGCAAGTTGTTCCCTTCCTCTCCATTTAAGTTACTGCTGGATTTTTAAGAGATAGGATGAGAGTAAAAGTAGGTTCGGTAGGATCTACATTTGCTTCTCCTTTCCCAAGTCCAGCTGTGTTTGTGAAAGCCTTGGATACTCACCAAGCTCCTATTACTCTATGGTCCTTATCACCGTTTCAATGGAAATGCAATGAAAATATATCTTCTAGGGGAAGCTCATGAAGTACTGGTTGAAACGAGGAAAGGAGCTTAAGCCTTCAGATGATATAGATGCTTTGAGAATTTAGATTGGAAATATTGAAGGGAGAATATTTTAAGTGTTCCCAACTGTTCAAAATTCAATATTTACTTATTATTTGCTAATATGGAGAGTAATATTGTTATTCCTGTTCTCTGTGCAGAAAAAACATCTCAGAATATCTCTGTGGCAGACTTTAGTTTGCTGGCAATCCTACTGGAAAACCCAATGGTGAAAGAATAATGGATAATAAATAATTTTCTTACTTTAATTGTTGGACCTTCCAGACCAGTCTGAAGGTTTTTGGGAATTCCTCTACAAAATTTTACCATTTCCACTCACTGTTTTTGAAATTCAGTGTTCTTTGTAAAATATTGATATCACTGGTTAGTAGTAAAATCTCATTTGTACTATTTTTTTAGAAGAAAGATAAAATCACCCTTGAGCTCTGGATTTTATATCTAAATTGCCTGATGAAGAGGAATCATTCCAGTCAGACTGGTTTCAGCCTCCTAAGCCACCTGTGGTTAGCGGCATTGCACACAGAGGATTTGATCCTCGTCTCACATGCATAGACACATATTACATCAGCATGATTGATTCCTAAATTTGAAGTGATATCCCACCCTGACAGTTTCCGTCAGTAAGTTTAGAAGTTTTTAGATACTCTGATTGGATTGATTAAAGCTTGGGCATGCATAAGAAAAAAAGTGACATGTTTCAAAATAGGTGACACACTTGCCAAATGAATTTAAAAACCATATCTTACACTGAATTGATTGTTTATTGATATTTGTAGTGTATGCCATATTTAATATTCACAAAAAACTGCAAATATATGTATCTATACATATGCATTGTGATGCAGCCACTATCTCCTGATTTTATGTGTCTAAAGACTCCCATAGACCTCAGTAAACTTTTGAGTCATACAGTAAAGACTGAGGTGACAAATGTCACACAGGATTGTAAGTTGCAACAAAAACATTATTTATATATACAAAACATGACACCAGAAATCTTTCAGTGCCTTTTCAAGGTCTCGTGGAATCAAATTTCCCTGGACAGGGGTCAAGCATCATACGTTTGTTCACATTCCCTGGGTGCAATTGAGCTTTTCTCTTTGCTGGTAGATGGATAACTTTACTTGAACTGTCTTTAGATCACGTTTTGGTTACCATGATCTCACCATTCCTTCCCTCTGTTTGCTACAATACCAGCATCCCACAAAGTAGAAATCTGGAAAACCCCTAGAATAAATTGCAGGTCATTTGACACATTGGACATGGTTGGGTAAGAGAAGAAAACAAACAATCAAGACAGTGTTTTATTTATGAAAAGTCAGGTCCTGGATTTCACTGGAGAAGGTATGATAAAGAGATGCTTGCGCGGTAACCCTTCCAGACTTTTCCTGACAGCAAAACTGAGGGAAAAATAAGCACATAAAGAAATCAGTGTTGATTTAGCTCAGTGTTCCCTTAAGGAGCTTAAGACTAGGAGGCAGATAAACAGCAAAATAGGACAAGAGCATATAATAAATTATCACTTGCCTTTCAAACAATGTTTCTCCTTATTTGCTCACTTTTATAACCAATTTTATCTTTGTTATTATTCCTGTCTTCTCATACTTCGTATGGACTGGGAAAATCACCAGTGAATCAATAAAAATGGGAGAAATATTTCCAAGCAGGAAACAACTATGCAATTTAAATGCAGAATCATTGGTAATCATAGATTTTGTTACATCAATTTATTCTACATAATGTCCCAAAAGAATGTAGGAGAAAGCATCTGAATTGTCATTCATGTTTATATGTAATATTGAGAATTTATTAGATACTTAACCTATTCTTTTCAATAAAAATTTTCCTCCCCTGTGTGTGGGAATCCTATAGCATACACAGAGCAAGTTAGATATTCCTGGATTTTGAACCTTTCTTTAGAAAATTTGTACATTATGATACAGCACTTCTGTGCAGCTGAAATAACTTGTAGAAGGAAAGGCAAAGTAAGACACCAGATTCTCCAGCATAAGCATGCATATGACTTTTCTTTTTTTTTAATAATTTGAAGTAAAATTAACTGCAAGAAATAAGCTAATTATGATAGCTAGTAGGAAATAACACATGTATCAAGGTATGTTTCCAGTTCTTTCAACAGTTCTGCTTAAGCACAGGAGAGCTTAGAAGCAGCCTAGAAGGACTAGGTTAAACTTTGGTTTCTGCCAAGCTTTTCACTAATCTTAATGAAGCAATCAATATATTAACTGCATGTGTATAAACTTAGTGAATAACAAGTAACTTCATTTCTAAATAAATACCTTGTCAGACCTGACCTTCTATCAGTAACTAGGATCTTTACAATAAAGTCAAATCCCATGCTCCATACAGAATTCTGAGATAAAAATTAACAGTGAGTTTAAAAACTACATCACCATTTCAAAGCCCTCCAGGAAAATTGCTCCGGATGCAGAGAAGATTATTTTCATTTCTTTAAATGCAATCCTGATGGGAAGAAGTGAATGAGCAAAGATATTTTTTTGTATCAGCTGCAAGAACAGGCATAGCAGAATTTTGATTTCTGGCTAAGACCTGTTTGCAGTTCAGCAAGAAGCGCCAATAATTTCAGCAAGATTCACCTGGTTATAAACTGTAACTAATTGCCATCTTTCAGTATTTTGTGACCCTCAGGTGTAAGGGATGTGAAATGTCAATAAAATGTAACACTTGCTCTTTTGCCAGACAATGCCACAAGAGTAATATATACTGTACTAGCATGGGAAATGCTTCTCCAGCCTCGTTTAGCAATGGATATTTTTTTCAGGGTAGAGGGGAATTCTTCACAAACACAGTTCTGGAAGGCTCAGCAAAGATGCGTGTAGGTGTCAACTGTTAGAATACATTTTATAACTTTATTGTTCACTGAGGCATGAAACATCTAACAGGTTGCAAATGATCATCCTTGTAGATAGGAATTGATCAGAAAATTCGCAGCTTAAAGACTGCTGTTGGGGAATTACTGTACAATGTCATTCACTTGAAATCAAGGGAGTTTTGCTATAAATGAGGGAGATAAGAAATATCGGGCTTTGTGAGTGCTAAATTGTATTGCATGGTGGTAGTCAGCCTGTCAGTAAATGAGATTAAAGCAATTCCTATAGTATAGACCTGTCCAGAAACAGGAGAAAATACTTAGATGAAAACTGCAAAAACTGCAGTTAAATTGTAAATCTAATCAGCATCGATTGGCTGAAACTTTAGGGTTTGTGCACTATTTTATTATTTTTGCCTGTTGTTCTTTTTTTAATAGGTTTTACAGTAGGATATGGGAAGAGCAAAGCCACAGTCGTTGATTTTTCTTTTTAATTTAAGGCCTACAAATATTTGCAGAATTATGATTCCTTTCTTTTTCTACTCTGTTTCTAATTATTCCCTTTCAAGATCTTCAGTGTCATCATCTGCATATGTTAAGCTTTCCCAGTCTTCACAATACCAATATTCTCAGATTTATGTTTTGATTACAGTAATAACAGGTCAACATTTTTCTCATAAAGTAATTTTTTTAGAAATATTAAAAAACGTATTGAAATTTGACATTAATAAGACGAAGTAGAAACATGGCTTTAACTGCACAATTTATACTCATCTATGAAGTGCATTTGTCTCTGTAAAATAACATTGAGATTGCAGAAGATTTTCAGTAGTAAACAACCTTTGTGCTTTATGTACTTTTAAATCATTGTTCTGACTTTGTCTGTGTGGATTTATTACATAGCTGATTCTTTATTCCAATATTTTATACACAAAACTGAGAAAGACTGCAGAATTAACAATGACCCTTCAATATTAAATTGCTCTCCTGTGGCTGAGCCAAATAAGAAGACATACCACACGATTTTTCTTCCATATTATAAATAACAATGATGTTTTTCTTCCTTCATTCTGCCTCCTTCATATGAGGGTGCAAGTAAGTGTAGATTAAGGTTAGAATAAAATATAGGTTTGACTGCTGGGAAATACTGAGCTGTGTTCTTGGCTCTTGAGGAAAGTATGACATAATGGTCATCACAGCATGGCTGGATGTGGACATTCGATATATTCTTCCCAAAAAACAACTTGACTGAAAAGAAGAGATGTGAATCTTCAAAATCAGTAAGCTAAGTTTAGCTTGTGATCTTGAACCACAGACTCACAGAATCACAGAGTCATTAGGTTGGAAAAGACCTCCAGGATTATAGAGTCCAACTATTCCTATCAACCGCTAAGTCATGCCCTTCAATACCTCATGCACCCATCTTTTAAATACCTCCAGGGATCGTGCCCAGTGACCCCTTCCATTAAGTTTTTTTTCATAATGTTCAGCTTGAACCTCTCCTGGCGAAATTTGAGGCCATTCCCTCTCATCCTGTCCCCAGTCACTTGGGGATGTTGCCCATCTTTCAGTCACAAGGGACTTCTCCTGACTGCCATGGCTTTTCAAGTATCATGGAGAGTGGCCAGGTGACCACATCAGCCAATTCTCTCAGGACCCTGGTATGCATCTCGTCAGGACCTATAGACATACATGTTCAGGTTCCTCAGATGGTCACGGACCTGATCTTACCCTGCAGTGGGAGGGACCATACTCCCCTGGTTTCCATCTTGCTGTGCATTGACCCAGGAGGGATGAGGAGAGTGGTCAACAGTGAAGACTGAGGCAAAATGGGTTAATGAGTACTTCAGCCTCCTCCTCATCTGTTTATACAAGGTCACCATTTTCATTCATCAATTGGATTGTTTTCTTTAACCTTCCTTTTCTGATTGTCATACCTGTAGAAGCCCCTCTTCATGGTCTTCACTTCCCTTGCCAAGTTCAGCTCCAGCTGCACCTTGGCCTTCCTGACCCCATCCCCACATAACCAGGTAGCATCCCTATCAGCGCTATCTGTCCCTGATTGCACTGCCTGTGCCGTTCCCTCTTCCTGTTCAGTTTGATGAGCAGGTCTTGACTCAACCACACTGATCTCTTCCCTTCCCTGTCCAATTTTCTACATCTGGGGACTGAGAGCTTCTGCACTTTCTGGAAAGCATCCTTAAATATTTGCCAGCTTTTTTCTGCTCCCTTGTCCCTGAGGACTTCTTCCCAGAGGGTCCTACTAATTTAATCTTTCAAGAGCTGGAATTTTCCTTTCCTAAAATTTTGGGTCTTGACTACACTCCTTGCCTGTCCTCATATCCCTCAGGACCCTGAACTCCACCAAAGCGTGACCAGGCTGCCTCCGTTCTTGATGTCACTGATGAGCTCACTTGCATTGGTGACCAGCAGGGCCAGTATTGCATCCCTTCAGGTAGGGGTGTGTGTTACCAGGGTCAAGAAATTTTAAACTGAACCCCTCAATTCTCTTGCTGTACTTACTGCAAGCTTCTCAGCTCATTTCTGCCCTAAATCCACAGTGTATCCTGTCGCTGTCATTTCTAAGGTAGTGTCAGACCTCACAACTTTCTCTCACTAGAATTCTGTCACCAGAGGATAGTTTCTGAGCAGGCTCCCTGCTGATATGAGAACAATTTCATTCAGTTTCTGTTACAGGCAGAAATTTTAATCATTTTTCTCTCAGTTTTTGTAGTTGGCCATAGACAGATACTTCAAACAGCTTGTACATCGGGTTAGTTTTCACCACAAACAGACCAAAGATGATGTACTTCTAGCCAGTTTGCTTGGGAGACAGAGAGATGAGCCCACAAAGGAAAAGAACTTATGCTTCTCTGACTCATAATTGCTATCTTAGTCTTCAAACTTCTATGCTTGGCAAATTACCATTTGGATTTTTGTCAGTTGGAAGAGGCTACATGAAGATGCATAAGGTAGATAAAAGTAAAATTACTTATTCAGGCAGCGGTAATATTCAGGATTGTTTTCAGATTCCATTTGGATTTAGATCCAAATATGAAGAAATAATGAATTATATTATGAAAATAGTCTATTGATTTAACTTTGCATTTACATCAAACACAAATCTCAGTGTTATTTAGTAATTTTATATGTGGCAGCTTTCCACCAGGAAAGTGAAATAAGCAACATGAAGAAGAGGAAAGAGGAAGAAGAGCACAACTATATGTACTTAGAAATATTCTTTAATTGGCATTACATTAGGTTTGGACACAATGCTGCAAAGGTACTGCCAGAGCAAATTAAGCAAAGCATGCTCAGTTGATAAGATATGCCAATTACCAAATCAATTTTTCTATCATTATGACCCCACTGGTGAGTATTGGTTGTGATGGTTTGAGGGTTTAAGTATTCCACAGGAGGTAAATAAAAATAAGGGATAACTGACCCATGCTTAAAAATTAATTAAAATTAAGAATATTAATTACACTTCCTCCAAAGTTGAAGAGATTCTGACATGTGAGGTAGTTAGCAGTACTGAATATGTCATTGAACTACAGCCGGTCTTTGCATGTTTCTGAATATTGTTCTTTCCAGTCCCCCTAAAATATCAAAGTCAGCACAGCGCTATGAGAAAGCACAGAGTACAATAAGAAAAAGTGGTCATGGATGGCAAGAGTAAAATTTATTCTGCAAAATCAGTATAAAGAAAGAAAATATCAAAGAATTGGCAAAAGACAAATGCTAGTATAAACAGAAAAGAGTAATGAGGTAGAGGAAATGCATCTCAGAAGAATAATTCCTGAAAGAAAAGGAAAGCAAAAAATCATTCCACTGAGATCTGACTACATCAGGGAACTGTGTGAGATATTAGATTATTAGGTACAAAGAGCGTAGAAAGGACAAACAAAGGTAGAGGGAATGATAATCTCTTTAAAGAAATAAATTACTTATTCACCAACCAGGCTAAGACCTTGCTGTTGGTGTTTCTCCAAACCCCTGTTCCAGGAAAAATAGTGTCTGCTGTTCACAATAATTTCTCAGCCAAAGCTTGATTCCACTGCTTTGCTTAAACATTTTTCACCATTTATTTAACATGTCCCAGTCTCAGACACATTTTCTTCAAATAACCAGTAGACATGATCCAAAAAATAGTTTGGAAACATGGAAGCATTTTATGTATGCAATAAAATACATATTTCACTGAAATATTGTTGAAAGAAATTAAGACTGGCTAGACATCAGAAAAATATACGTGGCTTTGATTTTAATGTCTTCTAAAGAAATATTTGCATTAAAGTTACTTCAGTGTAATATGGGAATGAGGAATGAGTCAGTGAAGCCTACAGGCAGCTGGAATCAGTCTCACGATCACAGGCCCTGGTTCTCCCTGGGGGACTTCAACCACCCAGATATTTGTTGGAAAGACAAAACATCTTGGCGCACACAGTCCAAGGGATTCCTGCAGAACACAGGTAGTGGAGGAGCCAATGGAAAGAGTCGTGCTGCTGGACCCTGTGCTACAAACAAAGACAGTCTGGTTGGGAATCTGAAAGGAGGGATGAGATGTACTTGAGTGAGCCAGGAGCTTCTGGAAAAAAATCGAATAGAAGCTGGAAACAAGAAGAAGTGGAAAGAAGGACTGGCCACCTGGGAGGAATAAAGGAACAGTGTCAGATAATGTCTCCTCATAGATAAACTTAGGAAGCGTGCGTTAGATGAGTGGATAGTGAGATAGGATGAAGACTGACTAGATGACAGAGTTCAAAGTGCTGTAAAGTCTAGTTGAAAAACCACAGTTAGTGGTGTTCCACAGGGGTCAGTACTGGGCCCAGTCCTGTTCAACATATTTCTCAGTGACCTAGATGAGGGGACAGAGTGCACCCTCAGCAAGTTTTCCGATGATACAAATCTAGGAGGAGTAGCTGATACAACAGAAAGCTGTGCTGCCATTCAGCAAGATTCATTGCTCTCTATAACTACCTGAAAGGAGGTTGTAGAGAGGAGGGTGCTGGCCTCTTCTCCCAAGGGACAGGGGACAGGATGAGAGGGAATGGCCTCAAGCTCCACCAGGGGAGGTTTAGGCTGGACATTAGGAAAAAATTCTTCACAGAAAGGGTCATTGGGCACTGAAACAGGCTGCCCAGGGAGGTGGTTGATTCACCTTCCCTGGAGGTGTTTAAGGGACATGGTTTAGTGTTTGATAGGAATGGTTGGACTCGATGATCCAGTGAGTCTCTTCCAACCTGGTTATTCTATGATTCTATGATTCTATGAAGATCTAGACAAGCTGGAGAGCGGGGCAGAGAGGAATCTAATGAAGTTCAACAAAGGCAAGGGTGAATTCCTGCACCTAGGGAGGAATAATACCATGCACCAACACAGGTTAGGGTTTGACTAGCTGGAAAGCAGCTCTGCAAAGAAGGGCCTGGCGGTCCTGGTGGACAACAAGCTACACATGTACCTTTGTGGCCAAGAAGGCCAATGGAATCATGGAGTGCATTAAGAAAATTGTGGCTTGCAGGTTGAAGATTATCTTTTCCCTCTACTGTACACTAGTGAAACCCCACCTGCAGTATTATGTCCAGTTCTAGGCTCTCCAGGTCAAGAAAAGCAAGGAACTACTGGAGTCCAGTGGAGGGCCACAAAGATGATTAAGGGACTGGAGCATTTCTTTTATTATGAGGAGAAGCTAAGACGCCTGGGTCTGTTTAGCCTGAAAAACAGAAGGCTGAGAGGGCAACTTATCAATGCTAATAACTATCTAAAGGACAGGTGGCAAGAGAAGGAGGCCAGACTCTTTCCAATGGTGCTCAGAGACACGACAAGGGGCAACAGGCACAAACTGGAACATAGGTATTTCCATCTAAATATGAGGAAAAATTTCTTTACTTTGAGGATGACAGAGCATCGGAATAGGCTGCGCAGAGAAGTTGTGGAACCTCCTCTGGAGATATCCAAAACCTGTCTGGATGTGTCTTCTGCAACTTGCTCTTGGTAAACCTGCTTTACGAAGGGGTTGGATGATGATCTTCAGAGCTCCCTTTCAACTGCTGCTATACAGTGATTCTGTGAAATCCCTGACTATCTCAAAGGTGTGTTTACACTAATTAGGGTTGATACTGGAGTAACATGGTGAGTCAAGGCAATTTGTAAGCAATATTTAAAGGTCAGATCCTGTTTTCTCAAAGTTTGGTAGTAAAAAGTGTGTATATAGCAATGTGATATATTCTAGCAACAAGGGGTAGTTCTCTGTGAAGCTCAAAGCCTTACAAAGTTCAAGGAATTCAACAGTCTTAAGCCGCAGTTACCTACCAGAGCACATGCTTTAGGCACAGTAACCAAACCTCAGGCAGTATGGATCTTCTTACAACAAGGATAAGATCCTGTGTGAGATGGGACTTTCTTGAGGTATCATCTGAAACAATGGAATGGTTGTTCCTAGCCAGCAAATCCACTAAAAATCATGAAGTACCAGGTGCTGTCCTTTGGTCTGTCTTCTTGACGTAAAATGGGCTAATGTCAGCACTTCGACTGTTCTCTCACCCCCTTCTCCTAATCTTCCTCTGAATATCAGAAAAAAATAAATAAATGACTTCTGTTATGACAGCACAGGATAAGAATGTATGTACGGAGAAGGTTTTGGTGTTTTAGTCTTTCAATAATCCTGGAAAGATAAGAATGCTAGTGAGAAGTGTGACGAAAGAAGAGACATGTACATGCTCTTTCAAACATGATTTCCATGATTTTTGTGAGCTCATTAGTGTCTGCAGCTCTGGTGATATAAGCTGTTGATACCTCTCATCACCAGTGACCAAGAGTAAGACATCTAAATACATAATAACTCAAGGCTGCAACCTTTAATATAGGGTAAGTCATCATATTAAGATCTATGAGAATTTATGGGCAAGGGATAAAAAAGATTAATGAAGAACCAGTAATGTTTCACTATAGGTTCTCCAAGGAATTGATTATTCTTGCTATTCTTAAACTCAGAATTGTTAAACCTTTTTTATTTAATTGCTAAACAGAGAGACATAGATAGCTCTGGCAGGAAGAAAGCTGATAGTGTCTGCATGTGCCACACACAGTGCTTTGTAGAATGAAAACACAAACTATCCCATGGATCTGCTAAATTTATAGAAAAGTCACAATGTAAGAGACATTCACAGTATGAAGATAATATCTAATGCTTATTTACTTAAATTATAATGGCAAAGTTCCCAACCAGCTGGTGTGACCAAGCCTCAGGAGCCATCAGTGACATGGCTGGAAATTGATGGGGCTTTTGCTGGCTGGAAATAGAAAAACTAAACAAATAGAAATAAAACACTCCAAATTTAGTAGGATGGAACATATCCCTCAATTCTTTCTTGCACACCAGGGGAAAATGCAGAGCACTTCAAATAAACATAACATGACTTCAGTTTTTAAATAGAAGGGCCATAAAAACAGTAGATTGATTTTTGTAGATATTTAAAAAGTGAAAAAACAGTCATTCCTCACACATATGCATGCACTATAGTTCTACTTTCTATGTTACCTGTACAGTTTTCTAACCATGGGGAAAGTTGCAGCTACATTAAAATAAGATCTGAGCACAATTAGTATTTCATATGGTTTTTTCAGAACTTGTGGATATTTTCTGTTTGCTATGAATTGTTTTGGTTTTACTTTTGTTCAGAAGCGAAATAAAAATATGAACAGATTGTACTTTATCTGCTCCGGCACTGAATTTAGGCATAATATTTTTCTGCCTTCACAGTTCACATATTTAATAGAACAGTCTACTTGTTGCCTTCTCCATTCCTATATTTAAGAATATATATATAGAGATGCCTGCTACTTCTTCTGAGCTACCATGTTTCAATGTACTTAAAAGCTACTCTAACTCACTTTCTACAATGGATTAAATCCCACTGGCAGCCTTAGGCAAAAATAGCTACCCCGTATATGTCTACATCTTTCAACCACCCTGACACTGTTCCTTCCTAAGCCATTCAGAGACGTGATGTGCTCCTGACATATAAGTCTCATTTAACCTCTATCTCCACTATAAAGCTCTCACGCTGGTGTGACTGCACATCATTTAGCCTAAATGGAAAAAATCCCTTATGGTTTTGTTGCTGATGAAAACATAGGTGGTGTTTACTTGATTGTAGCTACACTGTCTAAAGCTTAAGAGCAAGAAGCTCTTTTGTCCTGAGGGTCTGGTGGAGCATTTTGAGAAAGGCAGACTGCACTTCTAATTAGCCCTATCACTGATTCCTGACAACAGCAACACTAAGGTTCATTTTGTCTTCTTAGTGGTCAAAAAAGGGTAGAGCTAGACCCAGGAGTACAGGTAACCTGTGGCAACTCAGCCCAAAGACTTTCGTGTTTGTTAATAGCAGTTATGTTCTCTAGAGTATACTGAGTTACAGAAGGCATCTTAGAAAAAAAATGAAAGAAAAGAGGTAAGGTATTGAGACACACAGAGAAAGGAAATCCATACCAAAGACAGATACAGCACAAGCTGCAAGATGATTTAGGAAGACAAGAGGGCCCAATGAATCAGTCAAGACACATGCATAACACACGTAAGAGCTGTATAGGTTAGAACTCTGGCAAAGTATATCAGTTCTTGGTGTTCTGAATCTTTATTGTCCCCAATGCTGGCATGTGGGGAAGGATCGTCTGAGCATTCCTCTTTTGAGAAAGAAAAGCGGCAACAGAGACATCAAGATTATTTTTAACTTCATTGCAAGTCCAAATGTTCGGAACTAATGGTTCTGGAGGCTGAGATCTTTTGCCAGTAGAACATTACGATAAATATCTCTTTTGCTTAAGATTCATATGCCAGTGTATGCATAGGAGTATCACGCAATAAAAATATTGGACAAGCGGAGAATAATATTTCAAGGGAAAATCTCTTGCAATGCATGCTTCTCTGTGAGCCAGATAAAACACCCATAAACACATACCAACACAAACAACTACCAGAGTTAACAACCATTTTTAAGTATATTTGAGGAGAGGATATGACCTAACCTACAGAGCTTTTGACCTCACTGTTGCCAGCTTTTTCCTCAGGAGCTAAATATTCTTTCTCAAAAGAAGGAAAATATATGAAATTCTGTATCTTTTGAAATACCAATATATTGATTCCTTCTTTTTCCTAAAACATAGACTTCTATAAAAAACCAAGATCAGCAGCAAGGAAAATGAAGACAATCACTTTATGGGTATATCCAAAATTCCAATCTTTACTTTAGAATGAAGTCAAAGTTATAACAGTTTACAAAAAGAGTTTGGCAAAAAGTTTTTACAAAATAGCAGCAGCTCAAAATTATATACAGGTAATGTCACTCAAAAATGCCAAGAACAACTGAGGTAGATTTGCCAAAATTGCCGTGAAGAAGTAAGGTAGTTTTGAGGAGAGAACAAGGACAGAGAGAGAAAAAGAAGAAAAGAAGAAAAATAGCAGAAAAAGGGGAATAGAAAAGAAAAGATAGTCACCACTAAACAGATCCAGTACCTGAAGGGGGAGTACAAGAAAGATGTAGAGGGACTTTTTATAAAGACACGTAGTGATAGGACTAGGGGGAGTGACTGCAAATTGGAGAGGGGCAGATTTAGATTAAACATAAGGAGGAATTTCTTTGCAATGAGGATGGTGAGACACTGGCATAGGTTGTCCAGGGAAGTTGCGGTTGCCCCATCCCTGGAGGTGTTCCCCTGGCACAACTTCAGGCCATTTCCTCTTGTCCTATCACCTGTTACTTGGGAGAAGAGAGAGATACCTGTGCCACTACAAACTCCTTTCAGGTAGTTGTAGGGAGTGATAAGGTCTCCCCCCATCCTCCTTTTCTGTAGAATAAGAAGCCCCACTTCCTTCATCTTCTCCTCATAAAAAACCTTGCTCTCCAGCCCGTTCACCACCTCTGTTGCCATTCTTTGAACATGCTAATAAAAAATTGAAATTAAAACTAAATTAGAATCAAAACCATAGACTGTGATAAGCAAAGCTATAATGCCTGTAGGTGAAGATTGTTAAAATACATCTCTTGTGACAAAATCTGTCTTCAATAAAGCCACTCTGAGACAAAAATCTAGGTAATTTTTGTTTCCTTTATTTGATAGAAATATCACTAATAGTAGTTGCTAAAGTCAGTCTTGGAAATTCAGAATCTTGAGATTAATTTTGGCTACCCAAAGGCTGTTGTCCTATACCAGTAATAATAGAAAAAAAAAAAGAAAAGTTGTATTTCAATACCATTGTCAGAAAAATAGTTATTTACTCACATTCATCGATTCAACTATATAGCTATAATTATTACTGATCCTTAGTATTATGACATCTAAAAAAAATAAATCCTACCTATTTCACAAATAAGTCAGCTTTAGTATCTTATTTTCTACTCCTGTTACTCAAAAAGGAATATGAATATCATAATGTATTGTATGTATGCTCTTTTTTTTGAAGGGTTCATGTTTTCACAGTGTCATAATCAAATTACATCAATTGGAAATATGTCCAGGTGAATTACCTCTCACTCTGTGTCCCCTCATTTTAGAAGATGTTTCTTTTCTCCACTTGAAATTTTAATATTCTCAAGACAGTTTTGGGGATTGGATCAATTTAGTTTTCAGTTCATATTTTGATTCATTAATACAGCTTAAAAAAAAAAAAAAAAAAGAAAAAAAAAGAATAATGAAAGGAGCCAAGGAGGAAAATTTATTTCCCTGAAGTAGCCAATTGGCCTCTCCATCTGAAAAATATATTTATTTATTCATTATGTAGGTAGTTGTTGGAAATAAACATTTGAAATTCTAATATGGAGACTAAGTTCTAGAGGAAATGAACAGACACTATGTAGAGTTTCAACAGGGATGCTGTCCTAGAGAGGAAGAAAATCTGTTTGAGACAGGCAGTACCATTCATCCAGGCTATTCTTCTGAACTGTGATTGTTCTGAGAAACTAGCTATATAGAAGACAAAAGGATTTTTTCATAGTCAAAACTTCATTAACAGAAAATGTCAGTAGAACAAACCCCATATATCTCTGTGCACTTGTCTTCTTTGCTTATCTTTTACAATCTGAGCAAAATGGATCATCCACAAATGAAAATCCTACCTTTTATGAAGATGGAACTGAAATTCTTCAGTCAGGCTCTACTAGAACAACGCTCCCTTCAGGGACCAGAAAGGAGAAGACTGTGACATCTCCAAGGCTATAGAGGTCATTATGATCTGATAATCTCATTTACCAGATCTCAGGTTTAAAAATCTTATTAATGCTTTATTTGAAGTGTTGATGGAGGCAGTAGTTTAAAAAGTATTCTGACACTTAAAGGAACTTCCATCAAAGTCATCGACACTATAGTGTACTTGATTCACAAGGAAATTGTAACAGCCCAAAACTACATTAATAAATCAACAGATACAGGCAGAACTTTGCTTTGCCCCACTGAGCTACAACTGTTTACGGGAACACAAACAAGCATGTAGAGAAGTCATATAATTTCTACATTGTCTCAGATTTCACCAAGAGCCATTTGGAGAATGATAATAATTAATATTTTTTCATTAATTCAGTGTGTACTTGAACAGCTCTTGCTCAGAGTAAAGAATGCTATCTAAGAAAAGCAGGTTGTTCCTTTATTTGGGGAGTATTATTCCCTGAAAGCTGGGAAGCGGGAACTAACTTTTTAAGATTGACATTTTATTCATAATGCTCTTGCCTCTACGAATTTGTGTAGCTTTGTTTTGTGAACTAAACCCACAACTTTTTTTTTAAAATAAGAAGTTGAAAATGTTCTGAGCTTTCATGGCAAGTTTGATGAACATGTATCTTGTGGGGGTTTGAAATACTGAAAAGAGGATTTTTTAAAGGTGAAAACCACAAACTTAACCTTTAAACTGGTGACTTCAGTGTTGATTTCAGGCTGAAAAAATGAAAATAAGAATATTTACTTTTCCAGGTTGGAAAACCTTGCCAATTGCCGCTTACAATATGTATGTTAATTTATTACCCCTGAGTAATCCATATGTTCTTTATCCCTGTATTTTCTGTATTCAATTCCTTTTGTTACTGGTAAGATAAATAACAGAAATAGCTGTGATCTTTATAGCTTCTATCCATACTGTATCAACAGACCAGAACACCTATTGAGCTTTGAATAAGGAGAGAGCTTAGATCAGACAGGGAGATCTTAAAGCTTATTTTCTGTTAGTGTATTAGTATTTCTCGTGTGCTAAAAGAAATGAGAAAATCATGCTTCCAGTCGAAAAGTATCCCACATAGTATTATTCAAATCTTTTGTCTAAGGAGCTTAGATCTTCTTGTTTGTCTTCTCATTATCCCCCTGCAATTTCAAGTTTTTCCACTCTTTTATTATCTCAGGAAAATATTATTAAAGCATATCAATACATAACATTATACTTCTGCTCATTAACTCTTTCTGAATTCTTTGGTGTGCGTTGTCTTCTGCTTTCTGCACAGATTTAAAGTAACACTATGTGTCTGAAAACAAAGCCCTTTAATGTGCTGTTCAGATGTCCTTCTAAGCGGGTCAGATATCTAAAATCTGCTGATCTCATTTATATCAACTCCCTGGGATGATTCAGAAATAATTTTATTGTTATCTTATAAAATGAAAATTTAATAGCTTTTAAGATGCACAGTACGTAAACTGGGAGAGCTCATGGAAAACAGTTGTGTAATTGATGCACGTTTGATATAATTGTGTACTAATACACATATGTCTGGATAAAAAAAATAGATAACGTGTTTTTTTAATCAAAACCAAAAGTGATTTAGGTCAGTCAAAATACTGTTCTTCAAAGCAGTTTTTATAAAAAGGCTCTCTCCTTTGGTATTTAACTTGTATGTTTCTTAGTATAGCTTGAGCCTAAAACTTCATTTAAGGTTTTTGTAGACTCATAAGGTTAATAAAACCCTTTTCAGGTTAGAACATCTTCTAATCTTGAACACTTGCAATGATGAGGCATCCACAGCTTCACTGGGTGACCCATTCCAGCGACACATTACCTCACAGTAAACAATTTCTTCCTTATAGGTAATCTAAATCCACCCTCTTTTAGTTTAAAATCATTACCCCTTGTCCTGTGACTACAGGACCTGGCAAAAAGTCTCTCTCTGTCTTTCTTCTAAGCTCCCTTTAAGTACTGGAAGGTGACAAGTTTCCCTGGAGCCTTCTCTTCTCCAGGCTGAACCCCCAACTCTCTCAGCGTTTCTTTATAGGAGAGATTTTCCATCCTTCTGACCATTTTGGTGGCCCTCCTGTCAACCCACTCTAACAGGTCAATGTCTTTGTTGTGCTGAGGGTCCCAGAACTGGATGTACTACTTAGTTGGGTTCAGCATTTACAGAGATAAGGACAGAATTAGTATTAGACGATTCAGTCACCGTCTGTTGATTGAACGCATATCTCAGCTGTTTAATTTCAACTGAATATCCCTTTCTTTAAAACAGCTATTCGCAGAGCTTTACATTAGACACACAAGCAGTTGCTCCAACATCAGTGTTCTTATTCCTTTCCAGAACCTACCTTCAGAAATTTCATGTGAGGTAAAATTGTATTATCTTCAATTTCTATAACAAAGGAAATACATCAAAGAGAGTTTATAGTTCAAACTGTTTAATGTTTCTAATGATTTTGATCAAAGAAAGTCCATACTAGCATTATGCAGTACTATGCATTCAGAGCAGACTTTTCAGTGACCAACATCAAAGATAAGAATGCACCGCAATTCTGTAAGCTATACTCCAGGAACCTCAAATTAAATAGCTGCCACCCATGAAAACATTTTGCATGAGTTGTCTTATATCACAAAGAAACCTCATAGAAGAGGTTGTATTCCTTCAGAATGACATTCTTCTGTAAGGTAGTTGTTTCACGCAGACCATCTAATTTCCACAAGAAATGAAAAATAAATTTTTTCTGCGAAAACCATTTTTTTCTTAATCCAAATGAGTGATGGAGATAGACCCTCTTAAGAGGAAAATTGTCTTCTCTTAAACACAGTCTGAAAAGTGCTCCATATAATTTCAGGGCACCTGGGTGGGGGACCTAAATAGAATAAAATTTCCTGCAATCTACTTGTCTTATTTAAACTTTTTTTTTTTTGGTGAAAACAGCACAGAAACAATTAGATAAGAGCACTGAAATTCTACTAATTCCAATTGTTGTTCCCCTTTGCCCATATTTTTACACTCTGCCGAACGTCTATACTATCATCCAATGAAGAAACTTAGAAAAATGTCAGACATTTCCATTTTATATGAGTTTTCATTCATCTGTAACCTTTTCTTGATTTCCACCTGAAGGTGATAATTTCAATGCGCTCTTTAGAGATTTGCTCCACATTTCTCAGATCTACTCAGCCTTCATTCATTTCTTTTCCACTTGACTCACATACCGCGACAGGCATGAAATGAAATAATGTAACATCATTCAAAACATGATCTCTGTATTATCATTCCAATTGATTTGTCTCCCTTGAGTGGAGTAGCTTGACATTTTTTATAGGTTGCTAACTTGAATTCATCCTCATTCCAGGCCTACAAGTTTAATAGCAGCAAGATCTCATGCTTGGAGAGTTTTTCTTTGTCACAGCCCTCAGATCTGAAGAGTAAGTTGCTTCCCACAGTTCTTCCTTCGAAGCAGTTTTTTTCTCTCTGATCTGAAGACAGCTGGTACCTTCACGCGTGATTTTGTCACTAAAGAATTACAGATATCTTAACTCTCAGGGACTAAGCCCATGGTTAAAAATATAACATAGTGTAAAACTGTTCAGTCAATATCTTGCTCAAGAATTTCTTAGCTTTGTGTACATTCTTATAACAGTTTTTTATTAAATTCATACCTATAATCTGACATTATGAATTCAATTAATTTGAAAAAGATACAGAACACATCAGGTACTTGTAAATCTGTGTTAAAATGCTGTTACTGTCTTATAAAACACCAAACCCTCTTCACCCATCCAAAAAAATAAAAACAATTACAGCAATTCTCACGGTTTTAGAATTATTCTCATGACTGTCACTCCCTGACCTATAACTGTTATGCAAAATCTAATTAGACTGGTTGCATGGACTTGTATAATGGGCTTATACTTTTTGCAGCATCCTTTGATCTATGTAGGTATTTTTCGGTTGTTAAAACTCTATAGTCCTGTCCATGTGAAAGCTGTTTTTGAGAAAGTGTGGCCACTGTTCACTGTCATTAGTGAAGAAAGCAGGAGTACAGAGAGAGTAGGCAGTATAGTATCATTTCTTAGCTGTCTTTAAGAGACATTGTCTATTCTCTTATCCACTGATACTTTTTATCATACCTCTGAACATATAAACTGGTCTGGAATTAATTGTTTTAGTACATTAATGATTGATTTTGATACATTTAGGAAGTGTAAAGTCAGTGGTGAGACTAAACTCTTCAAGGACATTGACAAATAACTAATTAAAAGTTTTTGTTTCATATTTCATATTTTTTTCAACCTTTTTTAAAGTAAGAACTTCTTGATTTATTTTGTTAGAACTGTTTAGAAAAGCACCTTGATTTTTGTTGTTGTTGTTGTTGAAAGAATGCTATAATTCATGAAAGGAAAAGTTAGAAAGGGTTAAATTTAAGTTGAGAGATACATAGAATATTTTTAAAAAAGTTTTACCAAAAATTAGAACATTGATTAAATAAAAAACCTTATAAAATCATAGAATCGCAGAATTCTTTGCTTGAAAAAGACTCTTGAGATCATCAAGTCCAACTGTACCTGTCCATTACTAAACCATATCCCTGAGCAACTCATCTACCAGTCTTTTAAATACCTCCATGGATGCTGACTCTGCCACCTCCCTGGGTAGCCTCTTCCTGATACCCCTTCAGTGAAGAAATTTGAGTTAAAAATAAAACCAAGAATGGTCTTCTTGCAGCTATGAAACTGAATAATATTGTTGGCTTGAAACATTTTTACTAGAAGGTCTTCTTGTTGCCCTCAGTGTCGCTTGCAAATCTCAATTTCAGATGAGCTGCCTGACACCATTTGCGCATGTCCTGGGCAACACTTCTGAACTCCTTTTTTGTAGCCTGTCCCTGCATCCACAACTTATGAATTGCTTTTTACAGCTGAATTGTGATATTTCTGGCCTCCTGAAATGTCTTGACTTCCTAAAATATCTTGGAAGGGACTGTAGAAGTATTATACATGTCTAATAATGCAATTATAAGGCATATAAAGGAATGGTTTTAAGATAAAATAAAAGAATTATTTTCAAGAGCCAGAGAATATGTCTTCCAAATGTGGGAATGGCCTTAAGCTCCGCCAGGGGAGGTTTAGGCTGGACATCAGGAAAAATTTTTTCACAGAAAGGGTCATTGGGCAGTGGCAGAGGCTGCCCAGGGAGGGGGTTGAGTCACCTTCCCTGGAGGTGTTCAAAAGATGGGTGGATGAGGTGCTGAGGGGCATGGTTTAGTGGTTGATAGGGATGGTTGGACTCAATGATCCAGTGGGTCTTTTCCAACCTAGTGATTCCGTGATTCTGTGGTAGAAACGGTTGGTACTTAGGAAAAAGCCATAACCTGTTCTTTGCCCTTTTCTGCTTAACAAGCAGAACAATTTGTGTTTAGGTAACACAGGCCTGTGAAACTCAGGGCCATCCTAGATATATGCTTGAGATTCTATCCCTGCTGTGAGAAAGATCAAAGCACTGTGGAAATACGTTCCATAGTGCTACACGCACCCTTTTTTTCTAGCAGGGGCTGAGCTCCATGTTGCCTGGATTCCTGCTTGCATTTTCATTGCCCGGGTGCTGCTTCGAAGTTGCCCCAGATCTTGAGGTAATGGAAAAAAAATTATTCTTTCCATTTTTATCTGTAGCTTTGCGCTTGTTCCTGTGCTTTGAGTTCAGCTCACACACTGATATATCCCAGATGTTAAATACAACAAAGTCATACTACCTTAAAGTCCTGTTCCCTGTGCCTTGCCTTTTTTCACTTTCAAGGACAATTAATTATATAACAGGATTTAAATTCAAATTTCACATCTTAGTTAACTGAAACTAAGCAAGTTATCATTGCCTGTTAAATTTTATAGCCCTTTTCTGTAAGAAATTATTTTAAATTAAATGGAAATTAAATGCATGTTAAAATGTTCGGATAAAGTAGATTTTATAATGGTGTACAGAACAGATACTTAACAACTGATGCTACAGTCCCTAAATGAAATAGAAACAGAGCCTCAGTGATACTTAGAATCATAGAATCTTAGAATCATAGAATCACCAGGTTGGAAGAGACCCTCCGGATCATCGAGTCCAACTCAGCTCTCTCAGCCAGGTTTTGAAACTCAAAGAGTTTCAAATTGAAATTCAAATAAAGTTTATATATTACAGACAAAAATTTCAAAACTTTTGTCAAAAGATTCCATTTTGCAGGAGGGGAAATATTTTTAGACCTCACATATTAGCATGTGTGTTTGTACTATTGAAACTACACATTAATAGCCAAATTAAATAGAAACCATACAACCATAAGTATTTAAAGTATTTTTTAAGATCATTAAATATAGTTGTTCATTTTTTTGCATGTGTGTTTTTAGTAAAGTATTAACTATCTGTAGTAATACAATCTACAACCTCTGCTATGTCTACCAGCATTTATACTTAATAAAGTCTTAGAAATTTTAAAAATACTTTTACCTGTTTCAAAAGTACTTATAAATTACATTTAGAGCTTTTATTCTGTAGGGAAGTCTACAGGATATGACCAAGGACATGAATGAATTGAACTGAAAAGCAGAAGAACTCTTTAGAAATGAGCCTTGCACAGATAACAGTTGGAAAATGAATCATTGTTATTTCCTTTTAATAGTTTAATTTAAAGGTCAAAGTCTACTTATTCTTCTACTTTAAGTGATATAAGTCATGGCTGCATGTTCTTTCTGCTTCAAATATATGCTACTTTGCATTGGCAAAAGTTGGAATCTGATTATCTTCTCATTTCAAGACTAAATTAGGAATAATCAATGAAGTCCAAGAATTTACATGGACTGTTCTAAAACTGGTGTAATTCACAGGGGAATTGGTGAAGGGCAGCAGAAGATACATGGTGGCTTTTGCTAGATTTTTCTTCATTTATTGGTGTTTCAGTTTTCCAGTTTATGTAACATGAGTTCATTGTAGACAATTAAAAAAAAGAAACAACACAACCTGGATTAAACATTTAAGAGTAATAGGTATTATTTAACTCTAGGGCATTTTGTTTCCTCATTACTCTGAGAAAACACATCAAATCTGCTGACATCAGAAAAAATTTGTTTTCTGTAGTGTTCAGTAGGCCAGATTTTGTCATTGTGTGGACTGTGGAGTACATTTTCAATGTTTGTATTTTGTAGATAAAATCCTGATTCTACTGCATTCTCTAGTAAGTCTCCAAAGATTTGAGATCTCAATTTCTTATAAATTGTTCTTATTGATTTCATATTATCAGCTTTTCTTTAATTGTGAAGGTAATTTGGTGGATTCAAGGACTTCTTATTTTCTATCCTTTTCTGCACACTTCACTCAAATTTCATCATGGTTGTAGATAACTATATCAGTCCTTTTGCTCTTTGCACATCTGAAAATCAGTTGTTAACACATTTTTTTGAACATCAGTATCAACAACAAACACTTTGAAATATTATGATATAATGTGACTTTATGAACTAAAAAAATAAACAAAGTCAGGCAATTTTTCAAAATTTCTCAGCGAGTGTGTATTTCAGCATGGTGAGTTTGTTAATGACTGTAAACCTTTCTATGACAAACAGTTATCTCTTAGTTACCTTCTAGTTATCTAGAAATAGATTGTGCTTCAAGAAAAAAAAAGAAGCCTTTGTCTTGCAGTGTTTGCTGTCATAAAACCTAGTAATACTGTTGTGTCATCACAAGCAGAAAGAAAAATTTTAAGTTTATTAGCAAAGGAGGCTGTCATAAGTTTGCCTTAGTTTTCAATGGTGGTTATAAAAAATCAACGTTGACAATTTTTGTAAATGCTATTTTTCTTTATAAAAATATATTTAGTTTGAAATGCTAAAATAGAGACACTGTTTTCCCAACTGGAGTCCCTTTCTGTTTTAGCAAATGCAACACACAAAAGTAGAAAATATTTAAAATAACATATTACTGCTATGAATGTGCTACAGGGATATAAAAAGTTTTTTTTCTTTTTGTGTATAGAATGTAAATAGATAATAAGGATCGTTTAACTTCTAGTTGGGGGATTTTGGAGGAGATGCTCATTATAATAATTCCAGTGATACCTATGCACTGAATATAAACTGAATCACTGGAATCTTGTAACATCTGAGTCTCAAGATCATGGGAGAAGTTTGTTTGGATTCTCTTCCCATTGCCGCTTATGCTTTTAACCAGGATTTCTGTATGCACAGGAGTGACTGGCTGAGAAAATATGAAATGTTTGTGGAATAATTAATATTAAAATTGTTAAGATGAATAAAAAATAAGGTGTTTATTAAACTGAGAACTCGACTTTTCTACATTTTCTACACTTCCACTGAATGCCAAATATAGCTAAAACCTCGTCTTGTTAATTTTAAGATTCTTTTCCCTGGATGAAGCATTTCGGTATGCATTCAGAAGAGAGGAGGTTATCAGGCTGCCCTTATTGTTTAATTTTTCTATATTTTGACACTGCTCCCTTCTCACCCGAAATGAAGCACAAGTTCCATTGTAGGGTTCTGGCCATTGATGTTGACAAGCAGAGCACTAACTAGTTAGAGGAGCCAGATATGAAGTATTTCATCCACTTTGCTTTTGAAGTGCCTAAATAAAATTTCTACTTATGTTTTTGGTCCTTTGCACACTCATATAGATACAATTTTTGTGGATGGTTTTGTCAGCAGTGTATTTCAGGATTAGGCAAAATCTTATTAAAAATCTAGCTATGTAAATCACAGCCTACATTTTTTAAAAGTTAATAACAAAATTTAGAGCTTACATATTGACAAAGCAACCTGGTTCCTTGGTCATCAGTTAAATGTGCACTGTTCTTTATCATGACATCCATAGTCTTCATACATAGAAATTGTTCTCTTAAGCAATTTATGCTCTCCTTTCAAATTTTGAGAACATTATTTTTCCACCTTTATGTAATAAAGGTCTCATGCTGGCAATGAGACATGCTGTACTTGTACCAGTTGCATTCATATGACTTTTATCCTGTGAGTGTTTTTATTGGCCCTCAAGACTGGTTTGTGAGACAGTAGTTGAGTCATAAACTGAAATACCCAGTTCTCAGTGAAAATTTGTTGGAATTAAGTTGCTTGTATACTTGATTTCCAACAGTCTGTACTGATCAAGGTCAACCTAGGAAGACAGGAGATCTAAACTTTGCTTAGAAACCTAACAATGCCAGAAGGTTCCTAGTGGGATTCTCAAAATACTCCCAAATCCTGTCAGTTTTAGCTACTTCTCTCTCAGAATGTGGATTTAAAACTTGGAAATCCACCAAAGCCACAAGCAGATGTCTAAATGTGTTTTGAGGCAAATACCCGAGGAAAGCATGAAGTATTGAAACGAAATGGATTTCTAACAAATGCTAACAGCCAACAGAGAAGTTAATGACTCCTTATCTCCAATGTTAGGTTGAAAATAGAATAACTATATCTGATATTGTGGTAAAAACAGAGTTCAAGTATCTGCTGTGATACTAATCAACAGCCAAGAGGTAACACAGCATCTTTGGGAATGCATAGATGTGTCTGGATGAGAGTTGCTCATAGGGAGCTCATTTGAGACTTTACACCACCTAAACATGTTTATACTAATTTTGATTAAATAGATATACTAAAATAAAAATCATCAGGTTTGAGAAAGTTGTCTTCCAATTTCATCTGTTATTCCTTGGGTATAAGGAAGTAAAGTTTCAATATAAATTATAAGCTATATGCATAACCTTAGAATAGAGTGCCAATTAAGTTCACCTGAACTTAGAAAGTGAAAATTATAAAAACATTAGGGAATTTTTATTACTGGGGAAGTCAGTTTACACAAAATATTTTCTATAAATGCTAACTTTCTACTTATGGCTTGTCTTGTGTTGAAGAATGTTCTCAAAAAGATTTTTACCTGAGTGACTGTGGTTTGGCTCTCACTATTATTACTGTAAGTAGTTATAGTTGAGACATGGAAAGAGTGGTAGGTGGTCTCTCAGCAAGAAGAAAGGAAAAGGTCACACCAGAAAAAAAAAGAGAATGTGAATACAGAGGCAAACCTGAATGAGGGCTTGTAGTGTAACAGGGTATTTAGGAAAGGGGGCAGAAGTGACTGACCACAAGTCACCAACAGTTTTAGAAGTTTCTCTCAATTATTCTTATCAGATATGGCACTTTTTGACACTACTTTTACTAGTCTACAGAACAATAGCTTAGAATTGTATCTTGGAAGAGGGGGAAAGGGGAGGTGTGTTTAGTACCCTATACTGTCTTATTCAGATGGCTGCAGAACAAACTGAACTGGGGATTCCCAGATATCCTGAATAACAACTTCCTAAGTGGCTTAATTGCCATTCCAGATCTGAGAGCTCTCTTCTTCCCTAATGATAGTCCGTTCACTCTACTACAGATTGGGAAAAGCATAGAAATTGAGAATATTTCCATAGGAATTTTGCACATTATCATTACCATAGTGTACATTTAATACATGTTGTCTTTTTCACTGCTCTGGTAGGCAAGAAATCAATTTGAAAGATGCAGGAAAAGTAACTTGAGACACAGGTTGCAGGCTAAGTAGGAGGGCTCACAGCAGCCTTTTCTAAAATGACAATATTCTCTCTTGTCAATGGGTGCAGTAACAGTGGGAAATCCATCTGGCAGAATATAACTGTGAAGTTAGTAGAAAATGGATTTCACAGTTTCTATGAAAATTTTAAACCCTTGTGTGTTCCCTTAAGACATAAAATAATTGTAAATGGGAAATAATTACAGGTGTAGTAATGTGACATATTTGCATTTGTACTCGTCTGGAATAGTAAAAATAGCACTTTACTTTTTCTTAGGGGATTCTGACAGTCTAATTTCCATTATATTTTTATCCCCTCTGAAAATCTTTCCGTAAGTCATTGGTCCAGCGTCCCCAGTAAAAAAATTAGTATCACTCCTCACTTCCAGTAGAGACATACTGTGTCTTCGTGTGTCATCAGCCAGTTGTTTTGCCAAACCCACTTCCAGATTATTCCACCTCACTTCAAAACTGTCATATCTCGTGCCCTGAGCATTAGTTGCATTGGTTTGGCACCTGTAACATATGCATACTTCCACAGTTTTTCATCTGTGCCAAAAATATACATACAGTAACAAGATATAAGCAACAAGGTCTCTTCTCTGCTCTGGGATTTCATGCATGAGAGACAGTTGGCTCATCTATCATCTGCTGTCAAGAGCAGTAGAGAGTCTATGGAGCTTCTCTGTATTCAAAGACAGTCAGTTCTCCATATGTAGAAATATTGTAGGAGTAGGAGATGAGTTCATTTTCATAATTTAGGGTGTGTGCATCTATGCCTTACCCCTATTCACTGCACAGTTTTCTGCCTAAGTTTCATTTTGTGGACTAGAACAGAGCTGACAGATCTTTCTGTTACTAACACCAATGCTTTTGTAAGTAAATTCTATTTGCTTTATTTTACTAATATTCTTTGAATTAATTTCAATTAATTTCCTATATTAACACATTTAAGACACGTCTATCTTTAAGCAAATGATTAACTGCACTGCATTCAAAGGATGATCAATCACACTCTAAAAAGTCTGAAATACTTCTTTGAATCTGACCTTAATTTTTATGCTACAATAACAGCTGTAAGTAACTCCTGTTCTCTATAACAGCTTGGGAAAATGTTTCTGAAAGAGAAGGCTTGAGATATTTATTCATCAAGCTTTATTCCATGTTATTGGAGGGAATAAAACTGTTCTTGTATCCTCCATCTACAGAATTCCTGTGACACGCAACCACTTAGGGTCTAGCCTTCAACTGTTGGTCTCTGACACACTAATATCAATTAAGCTGTATAACCAGTTGAACCAAGGCTGCAGCTCACCTTAGAATTCCATTTAAAATGTTTACACAGCTATGGAGAAAAATTTCAGTTAAATTTACTGAAGAGATAATATAGTTCTGTGCCTGGTAATTAAGTATTTGTATGACATGGAAGAAAATACTATATTTCAAGCCTCAAAGCAAGAAAAAGTATAAAATAATTAAGCTATGCACATACAGGCACATAAAGGCAATTTCATTAACTGTATTGCATGTAAGGATATCGCTTTCTGGCTGTGGTGGGAGGCAAATATTGTGATTACATTTTTATTACAGTTATCCAGCAATTCCAGTAGCAGTTCATGCTCCATATGAATCAAACAAACCATCCATTACATTTGGAATTTTTAAGTGTTTGTAATGGGTTATGTTCTAAAAATAGATTTGGTTGAACTTGCATAGAACCTACACTTCACAGACAGACTTTTTTTTCAAGGTTGCATTTGTTTGGATCTTGTTGTGTTGAGAAGGTTACACAAATGCACTGTTGGAGCACAGTTTGGTAGGGAACATTGAGAAGCCCCATTAAAAGGATTCTGAACAGTCACAACAAAATCTGATATTACAGTCACAGCACTAGCAAAAATATTTTTCTGAATAATAAACCACTGCTTTGTTGATTTCTCCTTTCTGTTCCCCACTGAAACTCTACACAGCTTTTTTCTCCCACAGTGTATACTTAAATGCAGTTTTAGAAGATCCTCATTAATTAGATATACCACTCTGAAACAGTAAAACGCAATTTTTAGCTATTTTTTTCATACCCTGCAAACTTCTCAATCACACTTTGAAATTAAAATAACTTCACTTGCACATCTCTGCAGCACATAGGGGAGAAAAATTCTCCTTGCCTACATTATAGTACATTTGAAGTTATTATCCAGATCCTAGTGTTACACCCCTGTGTTAACTGTTTGCTCAGCTGAGGCTGTCTGTGCAAACACATCTGCATGTGCTTGAATGAATGGAGTCTAGTTCACATATTTAATGATAAACTCAATGAGATCAAGACTGTGCACCTTTATTTAAAAAAGTGTATCTTGGTTTCTTCAGTAGTCCACATGAGTACTGGATGGACTATAGTGTATGAGCATTTGGGAAATGACACAAAAAGAGGACTTCTACACTCAGAGATTCTTCAGACAAGAAAGGAGGGTTTTGATACTTATATTCTATACGAATAAGTGTAAGCAGTGTCCCTTCTCCATACCAGTGTATCATGTTATTACTTCAAGAGGGAAATACTGTCTGAAAAACACGCAGGTAACTTACAAAAAATGAAGTTACTTAGATGAGGCTTAGCTAAAAGGTTAAAAAACTGATTCTACTTTAGCTTAAACCAGAATAACTAGTTACCAGGTATTGGATCTGCTGGGGCCCCTGAATATATTAAATGTTTTGTGAAAAATAAGTAAATAAATGAATGTCAAAAATTAAATATAAAATTTTCCATATTTGAAATTAGTTCTCAAACTTTTCTATCCTTTTACTCCTATTCACATGGATTTCAGTGGAAATAGAACTGGTCCCTTGATAAAGATAACAAGGTCTCCTTGGTCTTCCTGCTGTCCATTTTTTCAATATGTGAATGACTAAAATAAGGCTATAAAACTTTTCTCCTGCCTCATTCCACTCAGTACTGAAGCAGGTACTGGCAGAAGGCATTAGTTAATGGCTCATAAACATTTCTTCCTAAAATCTCGTTTTTCTCAGATTTATAAGTTAGTAATAAATTTTCCCTTTACAGTGAAATTGGCCCACAAAGTTGGCTAGGGAGCAGTTAATAATCTACTCAGTTAACAGAAGCTCAGGAAAAGGTGAGTTAGGTAAAATGTATGCCTGTGTTTATCTTTATATAGGGCTAAATACACACATTTACCAAGCACTAATGCACAGAGTATAAATAAAAGGTTTGTTCTGATTTAAAGTGTCAGAATGACAAGCTCTTTAAATTCTTTTAAATGCTTCACAGGAGCAGAATCTGCCCATTTAGATATTCAGTGGCATGAAAAGTGCTAGCTGTTGGACAGATGAATAAGATTCATGTTGACAGCTGTTTATAGCTCTTTTGGCTGCTATTTATAAAGGGAGGGGGAAAATACGAATCTGTCTACTTCAGCCTAGATGGTTTGATTCCACTATTGCAAGTGGTGGTGGTAACCTGTTACATGTGGTAGATGCTCAATAAATTAAGCATAGTGTCATCATCAGGGGATACCTGCTCTGTTATCAGTGCAGACTGGCTGAAGCTGCTCTGATGAGCGCGGTTCACATCCATTAGTGTATTCTTCTGTTTTTTTGGTTAGATCCTGACAGTTACACTGCAACTGTCAAGTTTCAGTCCATCTCCCACAGTTTCACCACCTTGGAAAACATTTGTCAAAAGTGTGTGAGAAAAATGTTAATTTCTTGTAGCCTATTGTTTTCACGATTTGAAGAAAACATCTTGATAGATCTTCATGTTTAGGAAAGTGAGATTCAGTGACAGAAAGGATCTAATGAGTTCTGCCTGCAAAACACTTTTTGCCAAGATGCCTTTTTTTTTCTCATCAGTTTTTAAAATATGCCAGACTATATGATTTCCAAAACTTACTGTAGGTGAATATTCTATGCCAAGACACTTTTACGGATATCCAGATTAAATTTCTAATATATTTATTTTGATTCTTTGAAATATCATCTTGTATTATGATAAACACCTCCTGCTTTGAGTATGTTCCTTTCTGACATTTCTAGCCCTTGTGGGTTTGGAGAACAGCACATGATCTGTTTTCTTTAACAAATTGGGTCAGTTGTAATAGGCATATTCTGTACTCATGAAGAAAGAAATATCTTTCCTTTCCTCTGGTCGTAGACATATAATACCTAAACACATCAACAGCAAATACTGTCATTATACAGGGCAGCTACATGAAGTCACAAATACGATAGGTGGAAATATTGTCAATTCTAAATGGGAAAAAGCCATTAAATAGTGCTCTTTGTCAGACATATGCAGACACTTATTTTTTTCATATTTTTATGTTCTGTTACTATGTGTATTTTGCACCGTGCCCTTAACCACAGCATGTCAGTTCATTGAGTTCTGATTTATAACTATTATGCACCAAAAGTTTAATAATTTCTGATGAACAATGTGCCATCCCTGTTCGTGCTGCATTTCCACTCACTTTGCTTTTGAAAGCCTTGAACTCAGCCAGCTGGGGGAAAGCACCCAGTCCCATTTCTCTCCACATTCAGCCCCGTTCCCACATTTGGCTTCATTCCTGCATTTAGACTTATTCCCACAGTCTCCCCCCAACAGTCCTTATTTCTTGGAACTCCTTCAATCCTAAAAGTCAAAGCCCTGACTGCAACATCAGCCATGAAGGCATACATTGACCTGCAAGATGCAGTGACTTGAAATGCTACCCTTGACTGAGGCAATAAATTGTTCTAGGGAAACTATATTGAAAACCAAACCTACTATGAAATTTTAATTCTATTAAAGGAAAAAAAAGTCAAGTTTTTAATAAAAATTTTAATAAAAACCTTACATAAATCAGTAGTTCTTGAGTTGTTTTGTTTTTTTTTTTTAATTCTCTCATCCTTGAATCACCAAGTCACCTATCATATAAGGCTGTGGAGGAAAGGTGATGATAACTTTCTCAGCAGTTATAAGGCATTATGGTGGTAGAAATTTGTAATTTCTCAACCACTATTAAAAGTCTTTTTAATCAGAAATATTGATAATAAACCATAAATATTTGGACCTGCACCTTTTGCACAAGTTTGTAACTATAACAAAATCTGTGAGTCTTGAGTAGTTTTTGAGCTAGGCATGGAATATACGCATGGCAATTGCCCAGCTCCCACTGAAAATACAATTTCCAACAAAGGCTTACTTGCTAAGAACACAGAAAAACGGATTTAGAATTAGTTTTGCAACTGCCTTGGGTTTGTGGAGATCAAAGAACAACTATATGATAAATATCTACACAGTCTTTTTTTGTAAGAACATGTGACTCCGACTGAACTTTAGCTCTGCTACTGATTGGCATGATGAATGTTAGATAAGCTCCAAATTCCATGGACTGCGGCTGAGCTGCAGGGGTAGGTATTTTAAATATCATGATTTATTTGCTCAGTGACAGCCTGACAGTAACTGTGGCTACGTGAGGGTGGTTTTAGGGTCTTTCTCTTAGCTTGCTCGTTTTTGGCATGAGAACAGACACTTCAACAATGTCAGAATAACACTTTGAGGAAATAGGAGGTTTATGTTTCCTAGATTTGCTTCACAATTTTCTTGATAATAATATAATGCTTTTGAAAAGGTCAATAATTATCATATGGATGTTCTGTTTTCATAACTGCTGCTGGTGTTGTCATGTTTCATTATGGTCGACTAACCAGGAAAACTGTCTTGTGGTAGTATGAAAGGGGATTTAAAAATCCTCATCGTTCACTTGACTTTAATTAGGAGTCTCTTTATCGGTCCTGACTTGGAGGCATCACTTTAGGAAAAAGGATTGTGCTCACACTCATTATTCTGTATACTCCAAAACCAAGTATTATTAATGTCGATAATTAATGTCATCAATATATTCTCATTCAATTTTATCTAAAAAATAGAATTCTTTAAGGGTGTTTTAGCTATAATTTCATTATTCATAAAATGAATAGTATTTTAACTTATTTGTACCTGTCAAACTATGCAGGAAAAGAAAGCAAAGCACATTCTTAAAAAACTTTAAGGTCTATGTCTTGTTTTCCTGTAAACATTATTGGACATATGTAAATGTAAAGAAGTTATGAATTAGCTCTGTGGAATGAACTATAGTGTTTGAGCATGCTACAGGCAGTGCCTAAGCAAATAATAAATAACTGCTTCTTTGTTATGAATATTTATATATTTCTTTATTTATTTGTGTACAGATAGGAATAAATATGTTATCCTTTCTGGAATTTCACTTTGACTTCTTAATTTTAAATAGAAATGTAAACGTATATGCTTATTTTGCCATCTTTTTTTATTATTCAGTTCGATTTTCTGTTCTGCTTACTTCACATCCTTTCCAGAAATCCCACATATGAGTGCATGCAAATTTAATTTACCTCCTAGAATTCCCCTTCCCCCTAATCCCCAACTTAAATAAATCAACAAATACCTGTTTCAGCAACTCGTGTTGCGCTTTGAAGTAAATGGTATATGGGATTCTGGTATGGCACAGGTGAGGAGAAAAGGTAACTGCTGCTGCCCTATGGAGCTGGTGTAGGGGATGAGGAAGTGCAGTGGCCTGAGTGTAGAAAATCTGATCACCCTGCTGTGTAATAATTTAGTGATACATCTACTGACCTCACCCATGGTAAGAAAAACAATTAGATTTGGGCCAGAATCTCTGGGAAAGGGAGAGCAGAAATTGGCCATTTTAAAGGAGTTTGGATTTCTAGATCTTTCAAAGGATGGGTCACAAGTTTCCCTGCTCTTTTCTTTCGTATAGACAACCTCATAGCAGGAGGATTTTGAAGACCTCATTGTATTCTTAGTGTATGAGCAAATCCTTCTTTCATCATGTCTGACTTTGAGCTGTATGGATGACTTTGTCAAAACTTTCAGCAGTAATACAAATGTTACCGAGTGCAAGTCATTAGTATTCAAAATTATGTTATCAACATTTCTAGCTGGCCACAGCTTCTTTTTGTTGTGAAAGAGAAGATCTTAAAGAAAAAAATTAAGATTTCAAATTAAAAAAAAAAATCGAGCTTGTTTTACAGCTTGATGCAAACTCCACAGATTTAGCAGTCCTTTCTTTGTGTTGACCAGCCCTTGATGCTTTGGATGCTGCCAGTTCTTGGGAGCGACTCCCTGTGAAGAAGACACACAATATGTTGTGCTCAGCCCCTCTTATGAGGCAGAGGTATTTCCATGCTCTAAGGCTAATTGAAGCAGAGCTTATGGCAATAACCAGGATGTTCTTCAGTGCCTTTCTTAAATTTCAAAACAAAAGAAGAACAACATACAAACCAAAATAAATTTCATATTTATAAACTTCAAGTACTGCATGTTAATCCACTCATCCCCTGCAAATGAAAAAGTGGGGTCTGTCTGAAAAACAACAAACCCCCTCAGTGCATGCTGTGTGGAATGAGGACGTGAAAAACAGTAATCAATAATAGGGAAATGGCTGCAGCAACACTAAATGAAATTATAATGAGATTTCACCTCTAATATGGGTTTTAGGACTGATTGTCCTGTATTAAAAAAATCATTGCTACAACAGAGGTGAGTAATAGAGGTTAGCTAGAAATTGACAAAACACTAATATGAAAATGGAGACAAAAAATTAGACCTGCTTAGGCAAGGAAATAAATGCATAGGAAGGAAAATGATTAAAAAATATCTGAATCTGTAAAAGACAGACAGATATTTTGCTCTATGACAGAAGAGCAATGGAGCACATGATAGACCTGAAAAGTGAGGAATAGGAAATTAATAAAAGATACTTTTCCAAAAACCACAGAACCCATTGCCAGAGACTGTGAGAAAAACAAAGAAACTGGAAACTGGAAATTCATAAAACTAGTAAGAATAGGGACTGTCTAATGCTTAACCAGGTAGAATTATTTAATGAGGATTGATAAATTACGTAAATCTAGTGTCTTCTGTTAATTTTCAGGCTTAAAAATCCTGCTTAACACTGGGATGAGACTAAAGGCGAGGACAGGCTGCTTCTGTCTTCCTCTGAAGAGTCTTATGGTAGCCCCATTAGAACAGGAAATTAGATCTGAATTTGAAAACTGATCTGATTTTTCAGTTCTTATAATCCTGCCTTCTATCATTCCACTCCCAGCTAAACTACTGAAAACTATCTGAGGCTCTATCTCTCAGAGGCATAAAGTCAAAGGAACAAAAGACAAAACAATGCATACACAAACTTTCCAAATACGATTGATTCTTTTATAAGTCAACTAGAAGTTTTGTTATGAGCCTGCTTTTCATTGTAGAAAAAAAAGATGGAATTTGAAGATTCTATTCTATAAAGCCCTCTGAAGAGCACCACAGTTCTCTGCAATAATCTATAACTGTATTTTCATTTTAGATATCTTTTATTTTATAGTAGCATTTTATATTCCCTTGAGTCATGAATCAAGCACCATAGGCAAGATTCATCTGCGGAAGATGAAAAGAAGCAGACAACACTCCCCTGGAGTACATAGTTGATATTCTGCTTCAGACACAGAAATTGAGTAGTTATCTTTCCAGAATGAAGAGGACTTATTTAGCACTATTATGCACAACTATTCTCTCTTTTAAAGTAAAACTGACACACCAAAGCCTTTGCCAGTTTGTGTGGGGTGCAGTTTTATTTACGTGCATCCATGAGTTTTGAATCACCTTTCGTCTAGAAGCAAGATGACATTTAAAGTGAAATATTTATTTATTCCTAAGTAAAGATAGTTTTACTTCTCTTTCCTCCTTATTTCATCAGATACAAATTAAAGTAATATATTCAAAATGAAAGGTTTCATAAATTGCTATCAGATGTAGCCTCAGTCAGATTTATTATCATTTTAACACTTGTTTAAAGGAATTAATGCTTCTGCTAATAGTCCAATGAATAGGTCTATCAGTCCACAAGCACAATTATTGGAGATGCCTTGGGACTTTTGGTTCTCAAGCCAGCTGGAAAAGGGGCTATCATATTGAAAATATTCTGAGACTCTGGGAAAAGATATATAGAGTGCACTGTGTCTTTGTGTTCCCCTAGCAGCTGCTTACGGAGTGGTAATGCAACCTCAGAGGAGTCCGCCTGCCATTTCAGTTGTAGGGTGACTGCAACTACTACAGCTGCTTCAGTGAGATAAATACAGAGGAAAGGAAGGGTGTAGAATGAGTTAACCCTTCAGTGATATAGCTGGAAAAATGTAGTAGACATAGAATATGCAGAAAAATACAGCAGGATTCCGAGTAGACTAGTTGCCGTGGGAAAGCAATCTCTCTAGAAATATACATAATAAATGATGATGTATGAAACATGACATGCTATCAGTGCTTATTTACTAAAAGATACCATTTTTTCCCTGGATGTTTACTTGCACAGAAGCTGTCAAGCTGTGTTTTAGTGTCGAAAGAAATGCCTACAACCTGAAGAATTCATCTCTGAAACCACAAATTACTTTGGATTATAGTGCAAGCCAGAAAAGAACCCTTCCCCCAGCATCAGCCAACTTAAAAGATGCATTTCAATTTATTACTCTTTTTATTTAAATGATCATTTTCTATCCTATAGGAATCCAATGTATATCAAAACATCAGTACCTCAGTGAAGCATTTAATTAACAGATTTATTCCTATGGTAAAAAACTTTCAAAATCTGTCATGGCTTATCATATAGGCCATGTTTGGATAAAAAAAAAAAAAAGAACAAAAGTGAATGAATCATAGAATCATAGAATCATAGAATCATAGAATCATAGAATCACCAGGTTGGAAGAGACCCACCGGATCATCGAGTCCAACCGTTCCTATCAAACACTAAACCATGTCCCTCAGCACCTCATCCACCCGTGCCTTAAACCCCTCCAGGGAAGGTGACTCAACCACCTCCCTGGGCAGCCTCTGCCACTGCCCAATGACCCTTTCTGTGAAAAACTTTTTCCTAATGTCCAGCCTAAACCTCCCCTGGTGGAGCTTGAGGCCATTCCCTCTTGTCCTGTCCCCTGTCACTTGGGAGAAGAGCCCAGCTCCCTCCTCTCCACAACCTCCTTTCAGGAGTTGTAGAGAGCAATGAGGTCTCCCCTCAGCCTCCTCTTCTCCAGGCTAAACACCCCCAGCTCTCTCAGCCGTTCCTCATAAGGCCTGTTCTCCAGCCCTTTCACCAGCTTTGTTGCTCTTCTCTGGACTCATTCCAGAGCCTCAACATCCTTCTTGTGGTGAGGGGCCCAGAAAATACTTGCTGGTGCTGTCAAAGTGGGTCGGAAACACTTCTGACAGATAGTGCAAACCTTTTTCCTTCCAAAAACCAGATATGGAAAACCAAATAATTAAAGGTTACTTCTTTACCACTCTCCCTTGCGCTTCAAATATTAGAGTATAAGCAAGGGCAGTTACTGATCTTTTTCTCTAGGACATGTAAGAGATTTTAAGGTCACAGTAGCAAAAAGCAACAAGAACATGTTACCACAGCTGTACAGCAGGTTAGAGTAGTTTGGTTTTCCAGTTGCAGAGATGCCCAATGAATGGTCCTTCATTCAGAACAATTAAGTTTTTCAGGAGTAACAACTACTTTGTGATCAAATGAATGAGAAGTTGAACCAGCATGAGGAGCTGAAGTTAGCAACTAAGTACTTTCTGCAGCCAGAAGGCTCAAATCTACAGACTTCCACTTTAACACAAACAACTGAATTCAAAGTCTACATTTTGTCTAGGATATTGAAAGTTAGCCAGTTAAAAGATGTATTACCAATAGTAAAGAAACTGCACCTATACTTTAATTAAAGAATATATGTAACAAGCATGTTGCAAAATAGAAGCTCATGAGAGTCTTGGTGCTTCAAACTAATAAAGTATTTTCAAAATAGTGCAGTCAGGTTATCTGGGTTGGATTCTTGGCTGATGTAAATTGCCATCTCTCCACTGAAGCCAACAGCTTTGCACTGACTTAAACCTGTTGGGGATATGGCCCTGTGGCTGACTAATACAAAACACTTTAAGGAATAATTTTAGTTTGCAAGTGTCAAACGTAATCTTTAGTTCAAGAAGATGGTCATGAGTCTGACAGGTTTTGACAATAAAAGTTAATTACAGGCAATACACGATGAAGCAGAAGCATGAACATCTGATTTCTGCAAACTCTAGGGGCTGCCTGGTTGTAAGTGAAGCACAGTGAGAAATCATTCGGCCAAAATGCACGAGAGGATATCTCAATTATGAAACTAACAACAAAATCATGTCTATGCAGTTTAGTTATCAAAACAAATTAAAAGAGTTTTAACGGAGGCGCACCTCCCAGAGTACTGTCTTAACCCACAGTAGACTGAAAAAGACCAGATGTTATCTGAAACATTTGTAGTTACTTTGCTTGGAAATTTGCCAATAAATGTGGGGGTTTTTTGATGCAAAGATTTTGGTCTCACTGAAGCAAACAATAGAAAATTATTTTTTTATTCTTTCTTTATTAGAATACAAAGGTTCCTATTGAACTAGCCTTCACATTTCTGTGGAATTCCCTTTTTTCTTCCCCTGTACGTTTGTTGTCAAGAGATAACCTTACAGAATATGAAGGTTTTCTTTTACAAAAATGGCTTTAGAACTGGTTTTACTTCTTTTATGTCACCACTCTGACATTGATCTTGGAGTAGAAAGTGTTTTAAATAGAGGGTGCATATCAAGTACCATCACTCTAATATCCTTTCATGTTGCTAAAACACAGTGATACGACCCCACTGTATGTGAGAATCAATCTTGGTGAACCAAATTGGCCATGACATATGTGAAAGACAGTTACATATCATGTACTTATATGCCTAAACCACAGAGAACAGAACCTTTTAGTTGCAGAATACTAAAATTATGTACTTTATATAACAATATTAATAAAAGCATGGTTAATGCACAAAGACATCACGTAGTAGTAGGTGTCTCATTCTCTACGTAGGGTGGTCACCAGAGCAGGATAACCACAATGATAGATAGCATGAAAAGTGATCCAAGAAGCTATATTTTTCCCTAAGCAAGTATTTCACAACCTATAAACCATTAGAATATAAAATATATATATTTTTTTTTACATCTACACATTAGATTATTCCATCTATAGAAATCTGGATGTATAACGAAGACAAGTGGAAAGTGTGATGTTTTATGAAATTAAAATTACAGACAAAGAAAGCATCTCAGAGGCACCACACTAAATATTATTAGGTTTTCCATAATCATTCAACGTGTGATAGACTAACTTCATGTTAGTCCACTAGCATCAATAGAGTAACATCTCATAAAATGAAAAAGAAGAGAAAAAAACTTCAGAAAATATTGATAGCTATAGATGAAGCTATATTCTTTAAGTTAACAGTGTCTACGTAATGAATGGCAGAGTCACAAATGAATAAAGCCGTTATTTTTAACTATAAAAACTACACTACCATTATGAGACACTAGTTTTATTTATTTGTTATATGTGAAATATAATTTTAAGGATACTTTTTATTGTCTAGTAACATTAAGCAGCATAAAAAAAGGAAATACATGTGAGTGGAAATGTGTCATGAATGCTCATTACCTCATAAATGTATTTCTAGAATGGTGCCCCTAGAATATATTAAGTAAACATTTTCCTGCGTCTGTTTAACTAAAGCACTAAGAACAGGTAGGCAAACTGTGCTGAGATACTACAATTTTTCTGTAACTTATTCCTCCAGTTATTAGATATGTTCAAGAAAGAAAATAGGATAAAATATAAATAAAAAGAACTTTATAAAAAGTAGGATATTGCTCTTATAGCTCAAGTTTTGTTGCTATTGAAGGAAAAAGGTATCACTCAAATGCTGTCCCAGGTTTTTAAAAACCTTCTCTTTTTGTGTCATGGGCTTACCTATATGAATTGTGTGGCAGAAGTGTAGAAAATTTCTGGGCTTGTTCAGGACTGGCCCAGCAAAAGCAAAGGGGAGTGCCACACAGCCTTCGTTGGCATAGTGATGACATAACTTATGTCAGTGAACTTGTCTGCAGAACACCACCTGACATTTAATGCTGAGGTGGCTGACATGCAAGTAGTGTATCTAGCTCTTGAACCTTCTTGAACCTCTTGAACCTTGGGCCCCTCACCACAAGAAGGATGTTGAGGCTCTGGAGCGAGTCCAGAGAAGAGCAACAAAGCTGGTGAGGGGGCTGGAGAACAGGCCTTATGAGGAACGGCTGAGAGAGCTGGGGGTGTTTAGCCTGGAGAAGAGGAGGCTGAGGGGAGACCTCATTGCTCTCTACAACTACCTGAAAGGAGGTTGTAAGGAGGGTGCTGGCCTCTTCTCCCAAGTGACAGGGGACAGGACGAGAGGGAATGGCCTCAAGCTCCACCAGGGGAGGTTTAGGCTGGACATTAGGAAAAAATTCTTCACAGAAAGGGTCATTGGGGGCTGGAACAGGCTGCCCAGGGAGGTGGTTGATTCACCTTCCCTGGAGGGGTTTAAGGGAAGGGTGCACGAGGTGCTGAGGGACATGGTTTAGTGTTTGATAGGAACGGTTGGACTCAATGATCTGGTGGGTCTCTTCCAACCTGGTTATTCTGTAATTCTGTGATTCTGTGTGAAATTAACTTACAGCTCTTAAGCATTTTGAGAAAGCATACTGCCAAGATCCCTGGTAGTCATGGAGTACAGACTGTTTCAATGAGATGAAATATGTGTACATGAGGTCAATTATCATTCACTTGTTATCCCACTAGCATCTTTTTACTCCAGTTTATTCACTGTGTTGGTAATCCCTTTTGTGGGACAAACCCCAGGTTCCCAGATACGTAAAATTACACTTAAATTTTAGTTTATAAAGACTAATTTTAAAATCTACAAGTGTATTCTACTTTTTTCCCTCTTTATTCTTTTTTTTTTCCCAAGAGCCAGTGGCACATAAAACCAGGTATAAAAGAATTGTGAAAGAAATCCTTATACAACCAGTGACCACCGAATAGTATATCCATTAAGAAGACAGCTATTGCCTTTGTAGATATTATCACTGTCACAAATTCCAGCCTCTTACTTGAACTGGAACTCAAGATTCTGAAGATGGGAAAACTTGGCATAATTTCTCTTCCAGTGAAGGCGCCTCCTTATTGACATGTTAGTTGGCTTTTGACAAGTAGATCACAAATGTCATCAGCAAAAAGTAGATTTTTTTATTCTCTGCGAAAGCTAAATATTCTTTTCCTTACTTTCCATTCTTCTAGAATATTTCTTTATTAATGGCTGCTTTAAAATATTTAATGTTATTTTCTAGTCTCTAGAAGAGTCTTCCTTGACAGGTCAGATGTCTCTATTATGGTAACACGAAACAAATCCCAGAGCTTTAATCAAAAGGATTTAGTGCAGTCTCAGCCTCCTAGCTTTAAGTAGGTTTATTTTACAGGAACCTTTGCTCTTGAAGTCAGAGAATAACTGACAGTTCTGACAGATGAACCTGTGGGGTTTCTGCTTGCGACTGTCTAACTCATCTGGTTAACTCACCACCTGTCAGTTATGGCAACAGAAAAAAAAAAAATGATTGCCATGTGTTAAAAGTCAATGAAACATTAGTTATATATGGGAAATGGTAATTCATACAAAATAATAAATTTATTTCTTTACTCTTGCACGGGTGTCATTAAGATCCATATTTTATAAGAATCGTTTTAGGTGTAGTTTTGTACTGTCAGTAAATTAAGCCTGCAACTTACATAAATACATGCCTACATGCTACAATTTGTGCAACTATATATTCTTGGATTTACCTGTAGGCACAAAATACGCTAGCAAAATTGAAAATTGGGTTGACATGACTTAAAATATTCTGTAGAAATTGAATCATTGCAGCTAACCTAAAATGAAAACTCAAGGACATTAGTGTGTTCAGGTTAGGAGGTGAGGACAGCAGAGGTGAAGAAAGAAAGGATAATCTCCATTTCTAAACAGTGAGACAGCTGTCACAGGAAATTGCAAATGTAATGGCAAGGATTTTTAATAAGTCTATTAAATCAGAAGAGGAAGAGATCACACATTTTCTGCTGTAGATCCCATCTTCTATTTCTTTTTTCTTGTGTAAAAACCTGGGTAGCTAACATGTGCAAAGCTTGTTAATAAGCATTTTAAATTTATTAATTAGTTTATTTATTGAGAGTGGCTGTGTAAATTACAACCTGAAACTGAATAAAACTTAAACTGTAGAACTTCCTCACAAATGAAGAAAAACAGAGTAAGCCAGGAGTTAGTTTTACCCCCTCAAAACCCCACTGTTAAATTGCCATCCCATCCAGTGAGCTAACCAGCATAATGTCCAGATGGAGATCAGTGGCAAATGGTGTCTCTCGGGGGTCTGTACTGGGACCAGTACTGTTTAATATTTTCATTGATGATGTAGACAGCAAGTTTGAGTGCACCCTCAGCAAGTTTGCATATGACACCAAGCTGAGTGGTGCAGGTGTCACATTGGAAGGATGGGATGTCATCCAGAGGGACCAGGACAAGCTGGAGAAGTGGGACTGTGAGAACCTCATGAGGTTCAACAGGGCCAAGTGCAAGGTCCTACACCTGGGTCTAGGCAACCCTCAGTACCAAGGGGGATGAGATGATTGAGAACATGCTTGTGGGGAAGGACATTGGGGTCTTCATTGATGAGAACCTTGACATGAGCTGGCAATGTGTGTTGACAGCCTAGAACACCAACTGTATTGTGGGCCACATCAAATGCAATGTGGCCAGCAGGTCAAGGGAGGTGATTCTTCCCTTCTACTCCACTCTTGCGAGACTTCACCTGGACTATTATGTCCAGTTCTGGAATCTCCAACATAAGAACGATATGTAACTGTTGGAACAGCTCCAGAGGAAGGCTACAAAGATGTCTTCAAGACTGGGTTGGATGGGGCCGTGAGCAGACTGGTCTAGTGAGAGGTGTTCCTGCTCATGGCAGTGAGGTCAGAAATTGATGATCTTTAAGTCCTTTCCAACACAAACAATTCTATGATTCTATGATTCTCAGGGTTGTATCTTACAGTAGCATAAACAGAAATGCTGGTTCTTCAAGTTCCATCCCCTGGTGAAGTAAATAACCCTACAAGTTAGTCAAAGTTTAATTTTGTATTGCTATACTGTATATTTCCCACTATTTCTGCTGAAGTCTGTTCCAGAAATCTCACCATTCAAGTGGTTGAAGTTCAGCCTAAATTATTAAGGGCCAGCTTCTGCTCATTTGTTCTTACGCCAGTGTTTGTCCTTTAGCTTAAACTGCTCTCTTCTCTTCCTGGTTTTTCAATTCTGATATGTCAATGTGTTTTTTGTTGGGAATTTTTGTTCGCTTGTTTGGTTGCTTGCTTGCTCGCTTTCTTGCTTTTGGTTTTGCTCTTCAAGGCAAGTTTCTACAACCTATTCTTATAAAACAGGCTGTGTTGTCTCCTCTTTTATCAGGTGTAAGGCAAGATACTCTCTAGTTCTTCAAGTGAATGAAACATTGACTTTTCTCTCAGGCTGGAATAATTTCAATAGCAGATGTTTTATAAAACAGAGACATAAAACTAAGTCACTGAACAATGTTAACCAGTATGTATTTATACACCTATCATATAGTAAAGTTAATATTTTTGCTTGCAACATTAAAAAAAGTTATCATACTTCCAATGGGAACCCTAGCTCTTTACTTTCATGTTTAAACTAGATAAAAATTCTTTTGTTTCCCACAGTCACAGTAAGGATAAAGAAGGATGTCTTGCCTTAATTTACCTTACCTTAAAACTGCAAAGAGAAAATCTGAAAGTCTTGAAGTCATTAATATGAAGTAGAGACGATGGAGGTACAGATAGACAGCTTCAAATCAGAAAATTAAATATGGGTACTTGCAGTCTATGCTAATGCACTAGACATTGCAGCATAGTTCTCTCCTTGGCAGTCTTCAGAAAATGAGTCCTTAAAACATACAAAAAATACAACTACTATTAAAGCCAAACAAACAAAAAAATTACTTTCACAGCATCTAAATTAACTTTCTGTACCGGGAAACATATCAAGGGAGATCTTCATCTCAGTATTAGGGAGAACTCCTATAGATGACTCTGTGGTCATGAAGACTTGTGCCTGCAGTAGATATAATGTAGTTTTCCTTTTGGATAAAATCAGGAGATCAGTTAGTGAGGTTAGTGGGAAAAAGTTATGGAATGGTATAACTAAGTTAAAATTACTGAAAAAATAATACCATACATCAAGTTTTGTGAGTACAGGGGAATAATGAAGAAGGCTTCTTATAATACTAACTGCTATGTTGTAATTAATTTATTATTTCATAAGTATCTTTGCCAGGAAGAAAGGTTTATTTAATATCATGATTCCTATCTCATTTTGTTAGGGGCATTAGTATATGGTATGTATCTGCAATAATGAAAAGCCCATAACTAGAGTATGCACACTGAGTCTGCAGCTAATTGTCTCTGTATTTTGGTACTCAAAGCACTGAATTACAAATGAAATTGTAGGCAAAAATTGATGCCTTCATTTTTGTTTAACAAGATTTCTTCAGTGCCGGTGAGATTCATAAGAAATTAGATGCTATCTGAAAAGCTAGGATTCGTAATAATGGCCAAAATATTATGAGGATTAGAGGAATTTGAATGAACAATCCCTTAGCTCATAGAAGAAAGTGATGGAGGATAAAAGGTAGCATTAACGGTTCAAGGGTCTTGGCTAGGTACTCTGCTGCATCTGCACCAAATTAAAAGTCATTCACTTGATCACTTAGCTAAATAAAAAAAAAAAATCCCAGCAACATGAAACCAAGAATCTTAAGATCTTACAAACAGGATGATTATGAAAATAAAGCTTCTAATTTTGCATTTAAATTTTTGTCATGACACTGGTCTGGGTAGAGGCTGTTCTGAAACACTTTTGCTCCTATGTGTTTCTAAACAAGTTTAGGAATGTCAGGTTTGTGATGAAGCCTTATGTAGAGCTCATACTTTGGAGGAATACATTGATCACAAAATATAGTCTCGCAAAGGATGTGCTAAATGTTTTGTAAAGTGAAATTACATTATGCTGCCAAGTATTGTATCAACAACTACTTCATCTCAATTCATCAAAAGTAAAGTCAAGTATTTGAAAATTTCATTGAATCATAGAATCATAGAATCATAGAATAACCAGGTTGGAAGAGACCCACTGGATCATCAAGTCCAACCATTCCTATCAAACACTAAACCATGTCCCTTAGCACCTCGTCCACCCGTGCCTTAAACACCTCCAGGGAAGGTGAATCAACCACCTCCCTGGGCAGCCTGTTCATTGCTCAGAAGTAATTTGTGTAGCCACATTTGTCAGATTCTCTTTGGCTTTGTACAGCTTGTACCTCATTCCTGTGAAGGATCAGTGTATTTAATGATTGGGGAATGTCTTTTATGTGAGGTTGCAGTTGGTGGTGTCGAGCTCGTAGATAAAAATAACCAAATAGGCACACAAGAAAACACAAAACAGAGTCCCACTGCAAGAATAGCCACTCAAAACTGTGAACAGCATGCATAACCTCAGATCACAACAACTGGAAAACCAGTTCATTGATTTCATGGGTTAAATATTGAAACAAGGCAGAAAAAAAAATCAACCTACTCTAATCTATTTTGTTCAAGAATGCTATGGAAAGAGGTTTAAGACTCTTCAACAAAAAAAAGAGGAGAAAAAATTCCAGTGAAGCTTAAGCTCAGTTTCTGCTGAATAGAACTGAGTAGAAACAACATTTATGATTGCACAAAGGATAGGATTTTAAGAGTTTATATGAATAAAATACATTTCCAACATGATTTAATAGTATTATACAAAGAGAAATATATTCAGAATATTTTGCTAAATAGCCTTTCATAGGTATATGTATCTTAAATAATAGAATGTGATACAGCATTTGGTTGATAAACATTTTAAAAAGTAAAATAGAACAGGCATGCATAATTTCTGACCTGTACAAATTATATATTCTAATCAGTAAGAATTTCTAAGAAAATATTAAGACAGGTTAGCAGAGGAATAGTGAAAGGAGTAGAAATAGCCAGTGGAGGCAAGTGAAGAGGAAAGTAAAAATATATTGGTGAAAGATACAAAGCTTAGTTTATATTAGTCCTTGTACAGTGGGCCAAAAATGTATTCTGCATTGCATTTGTAAAACCAACAAAATTTAGCTCAAAACCACCCAAACAAGTTTATTCCAAACAAGATATTTTGTTGATCTTTCAAAATTAATTTTTGTCTTCTTTATTCTTACCTTTTAAATATATGCTTCAACTCAAAAAGGCAAATCCATTTTTTGTTTTTGTGAAAAAGTCATTGTGTTTTGTTTCTACAATAATAAAAAAGACTTTGAATTTCAAGAAATGAGTAAATAAACAAATAAATAGGCTTCATGATTTCAGGCAAATTGTCTTTGCTGGGACAGCCCTAAGTTGGCAACAATTTTACATTCCTAAAGCTGCATTTTTCCTTAAAACTGAATTTTTTTTTTTCAGTACATGCCTTATGTAATGGAGGTTGGGCAGAAATGTTCATCTGTACTAATCTTTAACCCTGTTCTGTATTACCTGCCTGGAGTCAGTCCAAATATTATTACAGCTGACTTCAATGCACTTTTTGATCAGACTCTGAGCTGGGAAATATTCTTGAATCAAGTTCTTTAAGAGCAATATTGTTCAAGGTAGAGAACAAATCGTGAAGGTGAAAAATAAAAGGGCAGCTGAGGAAAAGGGTTGGTAGACTATGAGAAAAGTCAAATAAAGAGAACTAAAAAAGTAAAACATGAGAAAAACTAGACTGGAGATGGGAGGATTGCTTCAAATAGCAAGATGAATAATTTACTTATTTGATTTATATTCTGTTTATATGATATAAGAGTGGATTTAGTGATTCTTGTGTGCTAGATATTTTTAAAGAATTAACAAGGGTTCATTGTTTTCATATTATAAGCCAGGTTCTTTTACATTAATAATATTCTGAGTCTGAGGCAGGGAGCTATATTTGCAAGTTTCCTCTTCTGTATATACCCTGCAACTCAGAGTCAGAAAAACAGCAATACATTATCTAAGCAACATAATCTCTCTGAAAACAGTGACAAGCCTATGAACCAGCAATACCTGAAATAGCAGCATTATTCTAGGACTGATTCAAAGCATTTTAAAGCCTTTTCTGCTGAACAGCACAGAATTTGGCCTGAGCCCCAGTAGTATCAAACTGAATGAAATAACATAGGATGATTAATTGTAAAGATACCTCTACAGGTGTTACTGAATCCTATGTAGAAAAAGATACACTATTTAACAGTAAACATAACCTTGTTTCACCAAAAGGATATTTTTCAGTGAAGCCTGTGCTTTTACAAGTACATCACATTATGGTTGTTATGCTATTTTATTATGAGAATATGTAGAACATATAAATAGGAGTATAAAAAAGTAAGATGTTGCGAATGGGTTATCATTATTATGAAGAGTATAGAATAAAAGATTTGTTTAAAGAACCTCTTAATTTTCAGTACAACAAAAGGCACTCTTGGATCAAGTAATTTCTCTTTGTTTTATTTAGCCAGTTTTCTCATGAACCACTAAAATTTATACAGCTGAGAAGGGCGTATTTGAATTACTTTAAAGATGGACTGTAAAGGAAAGAATATTTGTTTTGACAAATTTTCATTTTCTATGAAGTTATCTGTTTTTTCTAACTATAAAAAAAACTAACAAAAGTACTGAATCTTCCTCACTGTCAGTAGTTTCCAGTGCTGACTAGTTCAATCTTTAAGAGTAGTAAATCAAAGGCCATCTTTAGATGATTATTTATTTTTTCATTTATTTATTTTTATTTTCTCCCATCTCAACCAGCCACCTTCAAATAAGTTTGGATGGTAGTAGACAGTCTATTGTCAATTTATGCTTAAGCGTAGTAAATAAAAAGCAATATATACCTTGCACGCCCTTTCTGTAAAATGTGTTATGTTCTTTTGCTTTTACATTTACTTTCTTTCCCACATTCTTTATATGTCTCAGACTGACCTGGATACTGCAAATTGATATATTTGGCTCTCTTTCCAGATAACATTTAATCTTAACTCAAATCCTAAATCTATTTAGGAAACACTGAGGTACTTCCTTAAGGTTAAGTGGATGTTTACGTCCCCTCCATGAGTAGATATGAGCTTAAATGCATTCCTGAATTAAGGCCAAGAATGCTGAGCATTTTTTTTATTTGGCATCACTCTGAAAGATTTCACTGCGACAATTCTCAAAATGTAAAAAATAAGAGTGAGTGCGCACACAAAAGCAAATGCACATATGTACGCCTGACCTCGAAGACCTTCAAATGAGGATCTTGGATGAAATACTTTGAGATATCTTTCAACACTTACAAATCATTTCCTTCAACACATTCAACAGGTAATAAGAGGACTATTTACAATGCTCCAGACTTCTCCTCCAGAGTTTCTTCACAGAAAGGCAAGAGAGAGAACATTGATGCTGAAAGCAGGGTGTACTACTGCATTTCACTGAATTTGGTGTCTGCCTCATGTAGCTAGGGCAGTTCTGAATCAATATGCAAAACTACTTTCATAAACACAACTCACAGAAAAGAAAGCATAAGAACATATTTGGTATTCTAGCTAGGTGAGCTTTAGCAAACAGTGAATAGACAAAGGATTCTGCTGAATCTTGTTGGCTTGCATATTTATCCAATTCTTTCTTTTTATGATAAATACATTCAGAAAATATCCTCTGTCACAATGCAAATATATTTTTTTCTCTACAGACCTTATCAGCTCAATATCACAAGTTTAGCCTTAGACAGATTTATGGAAACTCTAGGAGCTGTATATTTTATGCCAGAAATGTGATTCGAGTGGGATATATTTTATTATGGTTCTGGATGGGAAAATATTGAGAATAAATGGAATATGAGCATTATGTAATGTTAGAAAGATTTTCTTAAAAAAATGAAATGAAATTCTACTTATTTGCCTGATCTCTGGATTTGCCAGATTTCTTTGGAAAGCTTTTGCTTGTTTATCTGTTGTTGTTTTGGGAGGGAGAGTGGGAGATGGGGGGAGAGGCATGGTATAACTCAAAGAAACTTCCAAATGATTATTTTTCCTTTGAAACTTGCATTTTTTATGCCAGCATACTTTTGGCATCATAACAATTCACATGATTTGATGTAATTATTATTTATTTGGAAAATTGGAACCAGAGACAATATATAACAGAAATTCATTTGCAGCCAGCAAAAGGGCTGAAGTGTGGAGGTCACAGACAATAGCATTCTGTACCACAGAGCACCTGGGCATCCAGCTTTGCATATAGTTATAATATTCCAAGCTAGTGGAAACAATGCATGTAGTATCCCTTTTCCTTAGTATGAGGCATCTTAGCAAACTGAAATTGAAATAAGATCATTTGGCACAATAGTGCTATCTAGACTATGAACGTAGAGAGAAATGTAAGCACAACATCATGATACCATCACTACGAGGAAAGAAAACCTGGACTGAGAGGCAGAGATAGGCATTGGTCAGCACTGTAAAAATATTTATATTTATTTGGCATTCAATCAGCTCTTATTCAACAGCATGCAGAGGCAGTTGCTCTATCTCAAGCACCAAACTTCATCCATCTTTAAATTGATCATTGTTGCATTAGCTAAAACAGAAATCCATAGTTGAATATTGTTCTACATGTTCTTAACATACCAGTCCAGTATTTATACTCTTGATAATATTAATATAAATTTTGTATGGTTTAGTGTTTGATAGGAATGGTTGGACTCGATGATCCGGTGAGTCTCTTCCAACTTGGTTATTCTATGATTCTATGATTCTATGAGACTCAGTTATTTAAGAGTAACACAGTCATGCCTGAAATGTATTTTAACAAAAGCACTATGATTTGACAAAAATATCTCACTTGCACAAGTTTATGCTGCATTATATACCTGTCAGATGGGATTGGAAAATAAAAAACAAGAAAATCAGAAACAAATGAAAGGATGATATGGATTTTTTTCTGAAGAAAATGAGGAATGACTTGAAATTCCACTTTTACAGAATATTTTGATAATTAAAGCAATCAGTTGGGTTTGGTCCTCTGAATACAAAACTGACTTGTTTAATCCAAGTTTATTTGACATGAACAAAGCATGTGCCAACTCTGACAAATGTTTCTTTTTGGAATGAAGTCGCACATCATGTAAAGATTTTTTATTAGTATAGTGTACCTTACCCTTTAAACAATAACTAAAAATGAAAAAAAAAAATTAAAGTCTCTTTTTGTTCCTAATAGAGAGCGAAGGGAATCGGTCTTGTTGCTATAGACAAAGGAATAAATATTTAGAACTCGTCATGACCTTTTATATATCTCTACTGTGCTAGAGCCTACTGTTCAGCAGAAAGATATGCTTTTTAACCCCCAGCATAGATTTATTAGGTACTATGAGATGTGCTCCACCATCACAAAGCCAAAAATAGCACATTCATAATGTCATACACTCAAGCGCTTCTGCAGCCTCCAAGGATCTTTCTTATTGCATCTTGGCAAGTGAAAGATTTACAAGCACAACAGAAATGCCCTTTAAAAACCCCAGATATTAATGACAGTTTTCTGATAATAGCTTTATTGTCTTCTATTAAGGACTTTATTACATCAGTCTAATACAATAGTTCTATAGTACTGCTATAATACAATATGATGAATGAGTACTACCTCTCCCATATTGCATTAACAGCATATTAAGCTAATCAAATGCAGTCATAGCTTAGCATGATGGATGAGATGCACGCTATTGTCAGCAATTACGAATGAAAAAGGGAAGTCCATAATTCCTATAATTTCCCACATTTGTTCTACTGAAGATAGTTACGTGTAGTTTTCAAAAACTACATCTTCTAAGATCAGTTGTTTTTCACAGTCCTTTGCATTTATCAAAGCACTCTGTGAAAAATAGATGTCAAAGTTTTCATTCAGAAACAAGCAACCAAGAGCTGATGGGATTTCCTTCATGTTAGGCAGGTTAATTGCAGTATTGTGAACAGAACTTGTGTCTTCTGAACTCACTGGCTACTGACCTAGGCAGTAGTGTTAGGGCCTGAAAGAGGAATCCCACTGAAGTTACTATGATAAAAAATATAAGAATGCAGATTTTAGTATTGTCCTCTCTCATATTTTTTTCCACCCCATGAAAAGGAGGCATCATACAGAGGTACTTTAACTAAGTTAGGAAGACTAATTTGTATCCAGAGAGATCAGCAGTTTGCTTTTCCAAGGTTATAATGGCATTATTTCATCCTCTGTAATGTAGTATTGTGCTTTAAGAGTTTATTTTTTCTCTGATATCTGAAAGTAATGAACATTTGTAAGGCTTGGCATTTGCATAAAGGACACACAGGCCATTTGTGCAGAATGATAATGATAAGCATGTGACGGTGATAAACTTTAAGATTAAGAGCTAAGATATTACGGGGGAACAATGTATATTCAAGTGGATAGAGAGGTTACCTTTCATGGCTCTCAGTAACATTAGAGTGAATGAGCTTCTGCAAGTTATGGTGATTAAAAAGCAATTTCAGAAATGGTTCTAAAATACGTGAAGCTGTAGTAGAACAGGCTGCTAATACTAATTTGTAAATTTGTATGCTTAATTTTAAGTGCACATCTTCAACAGAAGCATTAATAGACTTCAAGGTGTCACAAATGAGTTTTTAAGATAAAACCCATATTTAGATTAAAGTTTCCTTGCTGCCTTTCAGACAGTGCTTAAAATCTATGGTAATGCTCGTTGTCATATGTATTTAGAATCATATTAACACTGCAGAAGAGTGGTGATGTACATCACAAATCTATGTAGAGAAAATGGATAGATATACTACAGAAATACGTTCACTGCCGAATCAGAACTATCAATATCCCAAGGATGCAGAAAACTAGTATATCAGAAGAGAAGTGGGATCAGATAGCTCATCTACATTAATCTCCAATTTCAGAGGGGCTTCCACTGATATAGCTAACCTTACAGGAAAAGGATGGACCCATCATCCATTGTGTGACTTTCCAATAAGTGTAAAACTGACTTATATATGGATGTGGATAGTAACCATGCTGACCCTTCTATTCCTACATGGACATATGCTTCATAAATATGTAGCTTGCTCGCTTTGGCTGTGTTAAAATTCTGAGGGCATTTCACTTGCTATCATGAAGATTTCATCGGCATCTTTCAGAAACAGTGATGGAGGAATCATACAATGATTTTTAAACACAATGTGACCCTGTAGTGTGTTTGAGTGGCGAGGTCCTATCGTAAGTGCACATTTAAAGTCCAACACTATTCCTCAACACTTTGGGGAAATAGAAAATGAATATAGAAAATACTAAATAGAAAATGAACTTTCCTTTGTTTATTTTTTCCAATTTAGGAAAAAACTTAAGGAATTCTGTTTGAACACATCAAAGACTTTTTATGTAAATCTCGCCAAAGATTCTATATAATTCTCTCCAAAGCTGAGTTAATTTTCTCAAAAAGCACTTGATTGTAATTTTTATTGTTTTTTTTTAAATTTTCCTTTATTTGAAATAAAGAACATGAAGGTGAAGATGCGCTTTAACATTCGGTGCAGATGCTTAGGAGTGCAGAGAAAATATCAAAAGCAAGTCCCTCAACCACACAACCTCCATAAGAACAGTATTCTAAAATATTATATTACAGTGCCTGAGCTGGTTATGTCATCCTGATTAAAATCTCTACAAGATTCATTTGTTCTCACTAAGAATAATAGAAATTGTCATTTTAGCAGAGTATGCCAAATTGAATGAAGCTGGTTTAAACATCAATAAATTTTGCCCCTCGCACCAGCTTTACAACTAGTATCTTAAGGGCTGTTCACCCTGAAGAAGGGCTGTGATGAGGCAGCTGTAAAATCTTCCAAAAACTGTACCTGTAGAAAATACAAAGGGATGCTGTAGATCTTCTGAATACCACTGTAAGAGCTCTTCTTCTGAAAGCATCTCCCTCTTTGAGTGTTGTGTAAGTTACACTCCGAAATACTGAACAGTTTCTCTCCACTTGGAATATAACTGGGATTGAATTTAGATGAAGCTTTTGGTATAATTTGATTCCTGATCGAACCATGAAAATTTGGCCTTGGAAATGCAGGAGAAATGTCTTTTTAAACTCTTTAGCTCAATGTGTGCCTCTTCAGAATATTGCCAGTTTTAATATGTGCTTGTAATTATTCTCCAGCATTTAAATCCATTTGGCTTGCTCTCTTTTGTTCTTGTGAAATTCTTCTCAATCTTAAACACAATCTATGAGGTCTTCTTTTCAGTGAAACCCTGTGTAGAGAGTTAATTGTCGGTAATAGGTATTTTAAGACTCACCAATGACACATGAAAAACTTCAAAAATCATCCCACTTAGAGTTACTTTGGAACATTACACTTTGTGCAATTCTCTTCCCTTGTTTATTATGAAAAACATTTGCATGTAAACAAAATTTGTGTTCATCTACTTCTGTTGCTTATTTCTCTCTTTAAAGATATAATCATCAATTTGAAGCCTTATGATTATAGTAACTTCCTTGGACTTGCTTATTATATCACAAAGGTTGGTTTATATTTTCAGGCTGAGCATAAGGAACAAAAACCAGATGAATCTTCATAATCAGAGATCCTGTTGATAACTGGATATGCCTAACAGTGGAAAAAGACAAGAGAGAAGACACACAGGAATTGACATAAAAAGAAAATAATTTCAGGCAATACTTGTTTTCCAATATTTTCAAAGGAAGATCAACAAGCTACCAAAATACAGGGATACAATATATATGATCTGTGAGAATGATGGATGTATAATACTATATATTGATTTCATAATTAATTTCAAATGTTTCTGAGAAAGTATTTGAATTCTGTGTAGAAAATCCTTTCTATTTAACACTTGAATGCATTGTTTTAGGAGTGCAATACAGTAGGTAACTGACCCTCCCAAAAACACTCCCTGTAACCTATAAGAAAAGCAAACCAAACCAAATCAAAGCAAACAAATAAAACAGACAGATACCCACAGCACAGCTCCTCAACAACTTTTCAGAAGGAAAGATGAATAACATGATTGTTTAAATGGGCATTTTCCCAAGGTATCTTGACTGATGTTAAAGGCAAAGGACTAAGCCGCAATGCGCAGGATTATAAAAATAATCATACTGGTTCATTACGAAAAGCCACAAACATAACAGTAAATGTACACATATTTGACTAGATGTTCTTCAGGTTTTGAAGAAGAGTTATGACTTTAAGGCTTCACACTGTTATCACTCCTGCTATAAAATGATGTTTCATGGCCTGTAGTTTTATATAGAAGTTTTCTTTCCCACCATAGTTGTTGCTGTTCTATTCAATTGTTATATTGATCTTTCCTCCATTTCAAAGCCAGTCCGAATTAGTCTCTATGACTAGATAAAAGTAGTTTTGTTATCCATTTGGAACCCTTAAATTCTACATTTTTGCTCTATAAAGTTCTTGTAGGAAAATAACCACAAACATGTTCTTACAGCTGTATGCATTTGACACCTTTGGGAAAGAGGTGTTCCATTGTTTTATCTTTTATCCTCATAAGAAAGTTGATACAGAGACTTAAACAGTTTGGAATATTCAGGTGCTATTCCAAATGCTGAAATAAAAGGCATAAAAGACCAAGTAGTATTCTTACGTCCTGTACACAAGTTATTTGGACAATCTTTTGCTTAGAGGTAAATTTTCTTTTGTGATTTGGTGCATGGTTAGAAAATGAGTTATCTGAGTATTCAGAAAAAGTATTACTAGGTTACATGGAATAGAGCAGTAGCTTGTTGTTGTTGTTGTTGGAGCCATTCTATATTTAAAGGTAAGACTACTTACATTTTAATTAATTCAAAGAAAGCAAATAAAAACATCCTTACAATCTAAGACTTACAGTCTTATCATTCTGATGTTAGATATCTAGTCATCTTTTTAAAAGCAATGTATGTTTATCAGAAGGCATTAGATGTAAGGTGTGTGCTGCCACACCAGATTTGATAAACCCATGGATATATTACCCTTCTCCTGGAGTAATTAATGACAAACACTCTCTTAATTCCTTTAAGTCACAGCAATTTTTTTAAAATAATTCTAACACTTTTCTTTATCTTTTATCTAGAAAAAATAATAATATTGTGGTTATTAAAAGCAAGTGGTGATAATGATAATAATAGTAATTCTCCAGCATTACTACAACAATAATTTGATTTAATGGGACTGAACTCGAATATCTTTATATCAAAGGGTGTGAAAGGTTTATGAAGTAATCCTTAATGAGTCTTATGAAGTATTTTTATTATAAAATGATTTAATTTCACAGTCTCGTACTTTCAAGAGTCTATTAGAACAACTTATCAAGAACACTACAAAGGTCATAGTCTTATCCACGAGCTGATCTGTGCTGTTAAATTTTAAAGGAAAGAAAGAGAATTACAACTATATTATGTATTTTATACATGTATAAAGAAAATGAAATGTTCTTTTGGAACATTATTCCATGTAATACATTTTTATGAAAACTAGTTGCAATTTTAATTAGCTTCAATCCTCTTGAGAGCTTGAAGATCTAAAGAAAAAAAGTCAAATTCAGGGAAAGATGGTTTGGTTTTCATTAAAATATAATGATACCCGTAATGCCTCTTGATTCTTTTCACAGTCAAAGACTAATAATAACAGATTAGGAAACAGTGCAGAGATGTCATATTAGAAACAGAAAAAAAAATTTTTGACTGTGAGAACATTTATTTCGCATAAAAGGTAAGTACTGTTCTTCACTGACAATTCATACGTTTCAGAACATTCTGTTGAAAGATAAACATTTTGTCCACTGAAAAACAACAAACAACTACCTTCTCAGAACAGAGGAAAATTTCAAAAGGTGAGTAGTGGATGGTATTCTTAAAGATAGGTGTATGATTATATATTATAGATTTTCAAAAGTACCTTTCCACTAGGCAAGAAAAAATTATAGTGTTTTGTATAGACAGAGGGCAAAGCCTGGTGGACCCAAGCTGACATATAGGAACTTGTAGACACTTCTACAGTTAAATAAACAAGCAAGAAACACACCAACCCCCAGTAAATAACCATATTGCGTATTTGTTTTCTGTGTTTCTAAGGATGACATTTCCATTTCTGGCATCAACAGAATTCATGTTCTGTAGAAATATACAGACTGGTATGCAAAGTCCTTTGTTTGCCTCCAGCTAATTTACAAGTATGTTAAATTTCATTTAAATGTCAAGTAACTGTGCTCCAGTCCAGGGTCCTCTATGTCTTTTTCCTTTGGGGAGTGCTTTACAGGTTGGTTTAGTTTTTGTACTGTTCTTTGCAACCAGCTCACACCAACTAAGTAAATACAATGACTGATTTACCTGTTAAAATTATACAGATGTAATGCAATGTTAAACTCTGTGACAAGCCAAAGACCATTACAGGTGCAATCTGTTCTGTTTATAGTGTATTATGAAGTGTATATTATATTCCTTTTAAAACAAAGTGACTAGCTAACAGAAAGTACTAAGAAAAACCTATACACTGGCCTTCTCCTTGTTTTTGGTCTCTGGGTCACCTTTTTGTTCCTATTCTATAGTTTCTGGTTATTTTGAGTTTTCTGTATTTTCAAAAATCTTTGTTCTAGTTTTAGCTCAAATCAAACTATCTTTGGAGTTTAAAAGCCCTGCTAGTGCACGTTCACTAAAAGGGAAAGATTTATCTAGTCCCCTCAGAAAACCCTAAAGGTTTTGGGCCACTGACACTGTATGTTGAGACACAATTTCCTAATCTGTGTGTGCTTGCAGCTTGGTAGTGTGGTTGCCGATTAAATTATTTATAGTAATTTTGCTAGACCGATAGATAGAACATTTAAGATTTGCTTACTAAGATAGAAAAAGAAAAGGAAAGCATTATATAGCACTCTCCCTTCCTCCCCTGAAAAAAAGAAAAAGTAAAAAAAAAAAAAAAAAGAACATTGTGTTATATGAAACAGACTTCATTTTAAGGAAATAAATAGCAAGAATTATAGCACTCCCCTATCCAGGGAAAAGTGTAGAGGAAATGAACATTGTAGAAAATGCAGAACATGTGGGAAACATGGCAATACTTCAAACTGCTGAATTTTTGTCTAGTGTGAAAAGTAAAACTAATTAGATTTTTCTAATATATCAGAGTACAGTTTTCTACTATTTTCAAAACAATCTGGTTTTTATAGACTATTGTTTGGAAACAAACTATAAACTATAGACTATAGTTTATAAAGGCACAGGATAGATGATTTTACGTAGCTACAAATATATCGGTTTAATGTTTTGCCAACTATCATGATGCTAGATATTCCTAGCCACCAGGAAGGAGTATGCGAGTTGAAACCAGCCTGATTCTATATCCCTTTTCCTTGTTATTTAGGGTCTTGTTCAGATTTTATACGCTGCTGCAGACTCATGAGTGTGCACTCAAACTCTGCTATTCTGGTTGAATCAAGAAGATAGTTGTCGTCTTTCAGTTAACTTGGGGATTAACAGTTACAATCAGCTGATATGACTGTTTAGTTTACTGAACCTCCTTTCTACAACTACCTGAAAGGAGGTTGTAGAGAGGAGGGAGCTGGCCTCTTCTCCCAAGTGACAGGGGACAGGACAAGAGGGAATGGCCTCAAGCTCTGCCAGGGGTGGTTTAGGCTGGATGTTAGGAAAAAATTCTTCACAGAAAGGGTCATTGGGCATTGGAACAGGCTGCCCAGGGAGGTGGTTGAGTCACCTTCCCTGGAGGGGTTTAAGGGACGGGTGTACGAGGTGCTGAGGGACATGGTTTAGTGGTTGATAGGAATGGTTGGACTCAATGATCCAGTGGGTCTCTTCCAACCTGGTTATTCTGTGATTCTGTGATTCTGTGAATAGATAAAGTTAGTTGGTCCAGTCAGCTGTTATGTCTACTTGGCTAATGTACTCAAAGAATGTTACTGGCTGGTCCACTCAGTTTATGCAGCTGTTTATCCAGAACAAGGGCCACCTTTCAGTCCCCTTTGTGCTGGTATAAGTTCAGCATTCTCTGCAACAGCCGTGGTCAGTCACTGCATTCATTCTTCACTGAGCCTCATCAATACTTCTTGTCTGTGTTCATCTCCTCAGAGATTTGTTCTGTTCTAGGAATTCAGTGACTGAGGCACAGATATTTAGAGATTATCTTCTTACCCCACAAGATGTTCCGAAATCTTGGAACAAAATACCCAAGTTTCACATGTAAAACAGGATCAAAGGCTTGAGCCTGGTTCTACATCATGTCGTTGACACAGGAAAATATTTAAAATGACATGATATGACACTACCAACAAGAAAAAAAGGTGCTTGTGTAGCAAAAAAAATAATGCTTGAGAAAATGAAAAGCTAAACCTCAGCAGATACAAGTAATCTGAGCAAGCAGGCAGATCTACAACAGCTGGTTGCAAACAGAATTAATTTAAGATAGTGTGAAATCCATCAAAAAGTACATTTCAGCTGAGGGGCTAAATTAGGAATTACACTTAGATTTAAAACAGTCTGCAAACACACTTATATCTAAACTTAAACTCATACTACAAAAACCAATGCAAAATCCTTGTTACAACGCTTCAGTTCCAGGTTATGGATACAAATATTATCAAAAAAAAGTAATTCTGAAAACGCATTATATGACACCACAGAAAGAGGTTTATACCTAGTGAAAAGAGGCTAGATACCCTAGGTAGTGTTCTTGTTTATAAATTGGAGGATAATAACATTCAGTTATCTGCATGAAATTATAGGGACTACAAGTAGATTGCTGGCTGAGAAGATTTGGATACAATTGATCTACATGATTATCATTTATTTGGGGTTGACATTTCCATTTAATTGCACATATAAAATAATAAACATCAGAAGTAAAAATGAAATTTTAAATGTCAGAAAACATCTGAAAAACTCACAGAGAAGAAATTGGGAGAAGTAATTTGAAGTGAAATGCTGTTTGTATTACTCTTCTGTTTAAAACATGCATTTGAAACCAAATCTGAATATGTATTTAACAAAGTAAACTCAAGACCACTCACAGAATCACAGAATAACCAGGTTGGAAGAGACCCACCGGATCACCGAGTCCAACCGTTCCTACCAAACACTAAACCATGTCCCTCAGCACCTCGTCCACCCGTGCCTTAAACACCTCCAGGGAAGGTGACTCAACCACCTCCCTGGGCAGCCTGTTCCAGTGCCCAATGACCCTTTCTGTAAAGAATTTTTTCCTAACGTCTAGCCTAAACCTCCCCTGGCAGAGCTTGAGGCCATTCCCTCTTGTCCTGTCCCCTGTCACTTGGGAGAAGAGGCCAGCACCCTCCTCTCTACAACCTCCTTTCAGGTAGTTGTAGAGAGCAATGAGGTCACCCCTCAGCCTCCTCTTCTCCAGGCTAAACAACCCCAGCTCTCTCAGCCGCTCCTCATAAGGCCTGTTCTCCAGCCCTTTCACCAGCTTTGTTGCTCTTCTCTGGACTCTCTCCAGAGCCTCAACATCCTTCTTGTGGTGAGGGGCCCAGAACTGAACACAGGATTCGAGGAGCGGTCTCACCAGTGCCGAGTACAGAGGGAGGATAACCTCCCTGGACCTGCTGGTCACGCCGTTTCTGATACAAGCCAAGATGCCATTGGCCTTCTTGGCCACCTGGGCCACTGCTGGCTCATGTTCAGTCGCTGTCAACCAACACCCCCAGGTCCCTCTCCTCCAGGCAGCTTTCTAGACAGACTTCTCCCAGTCTGTAGCACTGCATAGGGTTGTTGTGCCCCAAGTGCAGGACCCAGCATTTGGCCTTGTTAAACCTCATGCCATTGGACTCTGCCCAGCGGTCCAGCCTGTTCAGATCCCTTTGCAGAGCCTCCCGACCCTCCAGCAGATCGACACTTCCACCCAGCTTAGTGTCGTCCGCAAACTTGCTAAGGGTGCATTCGATGCCTTCATCCAGATCATTGATGAAGACATTGAACAGGGCTGGACCCAGCACTGAGCCCTGGGGAACCCCACTTGTCACTGGCCTCCAGCTGGATTTCACACCATTTCCCACCACTCTCTGGGCCCGGCCATCCAACCAGTTTTCCACCCAGGAGAGTGTGCGCCTGTCCAGCCCAGAGGCTGACAGTTTCTCAAGCAGAACGCTGTGAGAAACTGTGTCAAAGGCTTTGCTGAAGTCCAGGAAGATCCATCCACAGCCTTTCCCTCATCCAGTAGCCGGGTCACTTTGTCATAGAAGGCGATCAGGTTAGTCTGGCAAGACCTGCCTTTTGTGAACCCATGTTGACTGGGCCTGATCACCCGGTTCTCTTGCATGTGCTTCATGATAGCACTCAAGATCACCTGTTCCATGACTTTCCCTGGCACTGAGGTCAGACTGACAGGCCTGTAGTTTCCTGGGTCCTCCCTGCGGCCCTTTTTGTAGATGGGCACAACATCAGCCAGCCTCCAGTCCAGTGGGACTTCCCCAGTCTTCCAGGACTGTTGGAAGATGATGGAAAGGGGTTTGGCCAGCACATCCGCCAGCTCCTTCAGTACCCTAGGGTGAATCCCGTCCGGCCCCATAGACTTGTGACTGTCCAGTCGGGCTAGCAAGTCTCTGACCACCTCCTCTTGGATCATGGGAGCCTCATTATGCTCCTCTAGCTCCTGGGTTTGTACACAGACGGAACGAGCCTCCTTACGACTAAAGACTGAGGCAAAGAAGGCACTAAGTACCTCAGCCTTTTCCTCATCCCCTGTCACTGTTGTTCCTTCTGTGTCCCATAGGGACTGTATGGTCTCCCTAGTCCGCCTTTTATTATTTATATATTTGTAGAAAGATTTTTTGTTATCTTTCACTGACTTGGCCAATCCAATTTCTAGCTGAGCCTTAGCCCTTCTGATTTTTTCCCTACACAATCTCACTTCCCTCCTGTAGTACACCCAAGAGGCCTGTCCCTTCTTCCAGAGGCCATAAACATTTCTTTTCTTCTTGATATCCCTCAAGATCTCTCTATTCAACCAAGCTGGCTTTCTCCCCTGCCGGCTTTTTTTCTGGACCACGGGGATGGCTTTCTCCTGAGCTGCTAGGACCACCCCTTTGAAGAGCTCCCAGCCCTCCTGGGCTCCCTTGCCCTTGAGTACTGTCTCCCATGAGACTTCACCAACCAGCCTGCTGAAGAGATCAAAGTCTGCCCTCTGGAAATTTAATGTTACCGTCTTGCTAACCACCCTCTTCACTTCACCTAGAACAGAAAATTTTATAATCTCATGGTCGCTTAGTCCTAGGCGTCCACCTACCGCCACATCCCCTACAAGGCCTTCTCTGTTCACAAACAGGAGGTCCAGGAGGGCACCTTCCCTGGTTGGTTCATTCACCAACTGTGCAAGGAAGTTATCTCCCACGCACTCCAGGAACCTTCTAGACTGCTTCCTTTCTGCTGTGTTGTACACCCAGCAGATATCAGGCAGATTGAAGTCTCCCACCAGAACGAGAGGCATCGATCTAGAGATTGACCGCAGCTGTTTATAGAAGAGCTCATCAGCTGCTTCTCCTTGGTTGGGAGGTCTGTAACAGACTCCCATCACAAAATCTACCTTCTGGTGGGCTCCTCTGATTTTGACCCACAGGCACTCAACCTCCTCATCTCCACAATCCATCTCAGTGATGTCCAAGTCCTCCCTTACAAAGAGGGCTACCCCACCTCCTCTCCTACCCTTCCTGTCCCATCTGAAAAGCTTATACCCCACCATAGTCGTACTCCAGTTATATGAGTCGTCCCACCACGTTTCCGTGATGGCAACGACATCATAGGCCCCTTGCCCTACGACAGCTTCCAGCTCTTCCTTCTTATTTCCCATGCTGCGTGCATTGGTGTAAATGCACTTCAGCTGAGCTGCCGAAACACTCAGAAGTGTTTCTCCAGAGATGCGACAAAGATTTTTTCCAATACAGCAGCTAATATTTTCACTTTGTTTTAGGTATGAAGGTGGTTTGAATTCAATAAAAAAAGCTAACAATGAAAAATTACTTTGACATTTCAAGAAGTTAGCTTGAATTTATAATTTGGGCACTATTTTGAATTTCCAGGATATACTGTCACACAATAATTGCATGAATGGTATATGATGTGCTGTGTAAGATGACAAAAGATACAAATCAATATGTTTTTTTAAAAATGACTATTTTTAATGCTATGTTTTTTCATAAGGAGAAAAACATATAAAAGAAAAATAAAAGTTATTTCTGATAATACTTTTGGACAAAATTTTATACAGTAACAGTGGGCCTGTATTGTCAAGGTTGAACACAGAAAATAAACAATTTCACACAAAATACAGTACCTATAATAGAATAATTTTAGAATATCTACCTCAAAAATTCTTGAATACTTTGCACACAACTTTGACAAAACATAGTCCCATTGGACTTTTGGCACTAACCTCTTGGCAAGACTCCACGTGAAAGATAATAGTGCTTTTCAGTGTCCCTAAATGTTATACTATCAATTTAAGGGTCTCTTACTCTACCAACCCACCACCACACCCCCTAAAGAAAATGGTTCAGAATTGGTTATTGTCATATTTTATTGATCCCTTTACTGCGTCATGAATATCTAACAGACACTCTTCCCAAGTGTTGCATGAACGTTGAGATAGCAAAGAAGACAAAAGCACTGAATTATCACTCATGTTCTCAAATGATTTTTCCACTTATAGGAAAATCCTACCACTCTTCCAATATTTTTTTTGTACAAAAGTTTTACTCAGGATTTAATTTAGAACTTTGAAGAGTATGTTTCTGGAAGGCAAATGCTTACTGAAAGCAATCATAGATTTGTTGCCTTAATACTAAACCAAAGTACAATAACAGTTGATTAAGAAAAAAGGCAAAAAAAAAAAAATAGAGGAATGCAAATTACCAGATATGTGATCCTGATACCTCAGCTCTACATGAAAGGTGTTATACCAACTTTTCCTTCAAAAACAATTATCTATTATGTACAATACTTTGAACTACCCTTGTGACTTTAGATTCCTCAAAAGAGCTGGAAAATTGATTTAATGCATATTTTCCTATTTGCAACTATAGATTGATTTTCCAACGCATATAGCTCACCTTCTTTTCTTCTGTGTTTTCAATTTTACTTGCCATTTGTTCTGTTTTAGTCTACTTTGTTCTACAAAGATGAACACTTTTCAATATTCCATGCATAAGTCATTATCCCTTATTGTTGCTCAGTGGGTCCTTTGGCATCTCTATCTTGAACTCAGTAATTAAAAGAGCTCAGAAAATGCTTTGCCTGAGCTTTCCACAAAGCAGAAAAGTGAATTGTTCCCCCAGTGGCTCCTGCTGAAAGGAAAGAAGGAAATTGAGGAACAGGATGATTAAACGTTACACCACTACCTCATATTTTATTCAGTGTGATCAGAGAATACTTGGCTAGTTCACTGCCATGGGAAAATTTCTTATGTTGATTTATAGCAGTTGTTCCTACTTTTAACATGAAGAATTAAGATTTTAAAATATATAATGATTTTAAAGTGTTTCAATGTAAAAAATCCTGTTCAAGCAACTAGCTCTTATCCCGATACAATCCATGGCACTACTTAAATTCATGTGGTGAAACAGAAATTGGTTGGCCATTATTTGAGTGAGTAGCGACCCCCAAATGCTAAATGCTAAACACTTCAACAGATACTGCTATTCTAATTTATAACACGATTCTTTAAGCCCTTTCACGTAGGAGTAGGTGAATCAACATATTTCCTTGTCAATTACTCCATTTATCATAATTTAAAACATTCAAAACAACTTAAACTGGACATCTAGGGAAGAATAAACTATTTATCTGCCATTTGCTTTATTTCATTATAAAAGCTAAATAATAATAATAATGTACCGAATATTATTTCATATTATTTTATGCTCTGTATGGCACAGACAGCAGAGACTTTGGATATGATGTTTACCTGTTTAGACAATAAAATTAAAAACCAGTTTCTCCAGTAATATCTAGTTGAATGGCCAGAGTTAAAGTTTAGAAACAGTTCTACATTTATCTTAATTTTGGATGGAAATGTAAGTATAATATCTATCTTAAACAAAAAAATAAACAAAAAGAAACTTAAATCTTCAATCTAGTGTCTATGATAGAGTGAGTTATTTATTGCTATTGCATAGTCTGAACCACAATTGGTGGGATTGAGATCAGTTGAAATAAATGTTGGCATTTGAACATGCTCTCAAATAAACTTCTATACATCAGAAAGCTTTTCATACATTGTTTCAATTTGCTTTTCTCTTCCCTCTCTAAATGAACTAATAATCTATTCAATAGAATAATAAAAAACATTGTATGCCAGAATATATAATCCCATGGCAGTGCCAATTTAAATGCACCAATCCAGTCTCTGAGGTACATAACATGCATTATTAAACCCTGGAAAAATATATATTAGATTAATATCTCAAATTAGTTGCATCTGTTATGGTAACATTTTGCTATATTTCACTCTCTCTGTAATTTATTGTACGTATAGTATTGTACGAATAGGAATTTATTGTACGTATATACTGTAGGTATAGTATGGAGAAAAACAATAAAAACAGGAGGTGTATTAAATGTATATTTCATTGTACATGAAGCTAAACAATATTTTATTTTAATGCAATATTCCTAAATATTTTAATGCTATGTGCTTCAAAACTTGGAATCATAAACTTACGGTGTTCTTATACTCTAGTAAAGAAAAACAGAACAGAAATATTTTAGTAGGTAATTGCATTGTATTTTATAGTGTTTAATATAAACTATTATGGAAGAACATAATTATTCTGCAATCAGCGCACGTGACAGCCTCATTCTGAATCAAATCTTGATTTTGCAAATCACATTTCTGTGTCAGTTTTCCTTTCACTGGTTCAGGCACAATTAATAAGTATGCCTGTATCTAATGGGACAGACCATTTTTTTCTGGTTAAAATTAAATCCCAGTTTAGCAATTCAGCATCTCACTAATCATCGTGGCAGATTTTTTACATTAGATGGAGTAGCCGTATTAAGCCAAAACTGCAATAGCTCCAGGCAATGAGTGTTCAAAGTAGCTACAGCAAATTCCTCTTTCCAAGTACTAACTGAAGAGTGACTTTTCATGTTGTTCTGTCAGTATAATTCTGTCTGTAATTTGAAGGAGGGGGGAGAAGAAAAAGAAGAAAATTAGTAACAATTTTCAACACGGTTTCCATTACATTTTGTTGGTATTTACAGGTGAGAATGAACAACAGCCCAATAAAATGAATGAAAGTAAAAAATCCTGATTCAGCGAGTCCTGTCTGAATATATATTTGTATGGGTGAATTTAAATTCCTGACTGCTTGGCTCTTTACATTTCCTGAAGTGATACTGCGAAGGATGTCTCCAGGACATCAAACATCTTGGAGGCTGTCTGAGCTCAAGCACACTGATTCAGCAAGAACAGGTTGACACTGCGATATAGTAATTCTTGAAACTAAAAACTGCTTATTTAAAATAAAAGTCGACTTATTGAATTATTCAACAGTAATTTATTACATTCGGTAAAGAAACCCTCACTAGCATTCACTCACATTAATGAATCAGAAATAGAAAACGCTGTCAGAATAAAGGTATAAATGTGGGTAACTGCGCAGTCCAAAGTACTTTGCGCTAAACGGTAAAGATTAGATAATTGGATAGTGCAATCTGAAGGGTAGTGAACCTGGATGATCCATCTAGTGTTAATTGCACCTAGGAATGTGATTCTTATGAATAGCCTTTCAAGTCCAGGTATTTTTATAAGGAAAATTGATCATGGCATTTACGTTCTCGTCTATTGGCATTGTGTCATGAACAAGCATGCTGATGTGATAGATGAATTATATGCAGTTTTTCTGTCATGATTATTGATTATCTTTCAACCTATAAAGATTGTGTAAGGTTATGAAGCATTTAAAGATTTATTACCTTTATAGATCTATCTTTTCAGTGGTAATGAAAGTAAACATAAATCTCTGATTTACCAAGTGATACAGTAAACATGATTACTTGAAAGAATTAAAAACACATTAAACATAAATAACTAACACTCAATGCATTTTTCTTTAGTTAAGAAAAGAATCGAATAACCATTTTTTAATATGCCGTTCTGCTTTGAGGAGTTCTGAAAATATGTTTATTTTGTACTTTGTCAGAGTAGCTAGAAACACCACTTAAAAATCAGTAGTAGAGGCCTAAGAAAAGTATTGTGTTTTCATCTGCATTGCAAGAGAGCTGGTGAAGATATGTAGGAAGGAAGGAGAGCAAAAGTGACAAAGAAATAAACAGAATTATAGACACTGGCAAAAGAGTATACCTGCAAATATGTATGAACCCCGCAATTGCAACAAAGAGCAGAGACTTATTTTGGGTTGACAAAAATTCCCGATCTACAGAGGGTCATCCCTTCCCTCTATACCTTCAAAACTGCTGCCACAAACTTTCTGCAACCATTTGTAGGTAAACAGAGTCATTTCAGCAAAACTTATTTTTAAAACTGTTTAAGATAATGAAGATCATTTTGACTAAAATGACTTATGTCTTGATGGTAGCTGTTCATAGGCTATTTGGAATAACAAACAGAGAAACGGCGGTGAAGAAATGGGTTTACAGTGGTGGCTCCAGCCACCTCAGACATGTCTTGAATGCCATGGCTGCGCACACACTCAAAAGGCATTATTAAAAAGTAAATCTAATCCTACACCTTTGGCTCAACAATACTTTTTTATATTCCATGGAGTACAATCGGCATAGTGACGTAACTCTACTCCGAATCCCAAATTAATCTTCATGATTCAACTAGAAAATTATACAATTGGTCCTCTACTACACAAGTATTGCACAAGTATACTCTACTGCACAAGTATTGTTTGCAGAGATACAGAGGAAGTAACTGCAAAAATGTTCATTGTTGGTATGGAAAAACAGAAAACTGTTCCTCACGACATCATTTATTTTGAAAGCATCAGAAAGCTTTATAAACTTATGAGTCTTTTGCTTCTCAGTCATCCACAGGAATCTGGTTTTATTCAGTAGAGAATGAATACAACTAAGATCCTGATGACTTTTAATTTAGATTTTGTGGACTGCAATTCCAGTTCTTCTAAGAGCTTGGTATCACTCTTTGTACCGATTGCCATGTCAAGCCAGAGTGCCAATAACTCAAAGGTCCTGAACACTGACATGATGTTGGCCTGAGTTTGAAATATGCTGAAAGACACTGTACATAGAAAAACTGACATGCAGAAAGTAGGGAAATACTTTGTGTAGTAGCTGTCTGCAAAACGATATGTGAATACTATTCTGTTGCAAGCTAATATGGGTATCTGTCACATACTTCAAGGTCTTTCATCCGCTGGAAAATACTGTTTTATGGGAAGTCTCAGATGAGCACTGGAGTGTGAAGTAAACTTAAATGTTGTGAGCGAAAGTGTTTACTAGTAGTTCCAAAGAAAGTAAAATATTTCTTTTTCTTAAGAGAAATATTGCAAGCAGGCTGCTTTTACTCTGCCTAAACTCAATCTGTCTATTTATCTATCTGCCTTCATTTGTGCATGTATTTATTGCACAAAGTAATAAGTACTTCTTTAGTGGAATCATCTTGAAGGTTAATAAAAAGGCATGACATACCTTTTACTGCTGCTATCATTACTAGCATTAGAGAATAAGTAGATAAATTAAATGAACCCATAAAACTATGTTTATGACACCTGTTAAGCTTGTCAGAGATTAATATTTCTGCTAATCCTTTTCGTTAGAAATCTAGTTAGAAGCAAAATTTCCTCTCCATTTGTTTCCCAGTTACATTCCTCAGGCCTCTAAAACATGCCATCCAGTTTACTGCTACCTCATTTTAAACCTCATTTTAAACCTGATACCAACATTGTTTTGACATTTTCTGCAACCTTTCAATTTCACGTAGAAGTATTCGAGAAAGTAGCTTCGCTCTAGCCTTCAAACACCTCCCATATACAATTATCATTCATCTTTTTTGATCTGGATTTGATCTTAGCGTAGGAAGAAAACAACCCTTCTTCAGGTAAGTTACTATTAGCCAGCTATTGCTATACAGGAGCCAATGACTGTACTGTCCATCAGCAGCTTCTCTTTTACATCATCTAACACGTACGTAAAGACACGCTTTACATGTAATTCCAGATGTTCAGAGGACAAGCAGTAAAGACATTAGACCTCTTTGCAACAGTCCTTAGTTATGTTCCAAGATGTCTTGTCTTAACCTGGGTAGCCAGCTCAGCCCCACTGGCACATTCCACACTGCCTCCTGCCCTGCACATGCAGGAGGCATGGGGAAAAGAATCAGAAGAGTAAAAGTGAGGAAACTTATGCATCACTATAAAGACAGTTTAACCGGTAAAGTAAAAGCTGCATGCACAAGCAAATTGAAACAAGTAATCCATTCACTGTGCCTCATCAGCAGGCACATCCCTTATAATGGTTATTTGGGAAGACAAACACCATGACACTTAACTTTTTGGTCACAAATGTAAACTACTATGAAGAAAATTAACTCTATCACAAATAAAACTAGTACTCAAGACCTATCTTCTCCATTTCTCAGTGGTATAAATGGTCTCTGTATGTGGACATTCCTTCATGAAATCTTGACGCAGTTGGACTACACAGCCTATGAGTTCTTTCAGTTAGATACCAAGCAGGCAAGACAGCCAAAAGCTTCCATAGTAACTATGGATGGATTAGAATTTATTAAAATCCATGCCTAACACAAGTAAATTATTCTGATTTCCCCCTTGTAATGACTGTAAAGACAGAGGCACTGCTGTGGTTAATTTACCCTGTTCTAAGTAAATAGCAAGAATTCCTTTGGAGATGCGTATCCTGTTCCTTTCATGATAGAAGGTGAGCAAGCAATCAGTTTAGACAATTAGACATATGAAGTTAATCTTGTCTTTTTCACTGCACAGCAACTGATATTTCTATTACAGTATGAATGCAACTCACAGTAGCCCCTTATTACCTTAAGAAGGATCAGTCCATACATTTTCTTTCAGATCTCACCTCGGTGAATTTTCCTTTCTAATTTTTGTCACCCTCTTTCTTTAAATCATGTTATTGGTTTCCTGCTTCTGGAAGAGATTTGCACTGAAGTATCTTTGTAACACTTGACAGCTGTGACATCAGGTTACTTCAACAGGTATCAGAAAGCAAAAAGTGTTACTAAAAAGTAAATAATTATTAATTTAAAATATACAGAATGCAATAAACAGAGAATTGCATATTGGGACTGATCTGCTTGGTGGATTTATTCTCTGACATGTAGATGTTTTATGGCTGTCCTCATTATCTGTTTATTTTATAGATCTCACCATGGATGCAATGAATTGAAGAATTTTATTTCAGAGACTTCCCCTGGAATTAAACTATCTTTGTTACACTTACTTTTGACTTAATGACATAATATTAGAAAACCCCTTTAGAATACTGATTTTATGATGGAATCAGTAAAAAAATAATATATCTATATAACTTTAGCATGCCCAACACACACAGTGAGAGAAAGATTAGACATTTCAGGTTTTGGTAAAGGACTTTCCCTTTCCTCACAGAAAATTGGTATAAATTCAGCTTAGGCAATTAGGCACCTTACATTCTTAACAATGTCTCTGTGGTGCTGGACTATTTATAAAAATTTACAGTCTTGGTCCAATTGGTAGATGCAGTTTTAGCATAAATGCCAAGGAATTAATATGTATTAAGACTGTGTTATTCTTCCAACAACTGGAAGGATTCTTAAAGGTCTGAGTGGAAGAGTGCTGATTGTGTGATCCTGAAAATCTTGCCTTGTGTGCTTTCTCCTACAGAGAGTTTTGTTCTGGGACTTCTGATTTCATAAGCTGCCTATGTGGCATCTTCCACTTTACATGTGGAATGTCATTACTTTCCCTGAGGTATGTTTGTTTAATCTTCAGCAGTCTATTATTTTTGCTTTAAGCAACATAAGCTGTATAAAATGGTTAAGTGTAGTGGAAGAAAAAGGATTTCTGTCTAATAACACTGTCAAATACTTATGTCTGGCTGAAAAGACCCTTATTAAATTTCTTAAACTCATATAATTTGTATGGAATAATTGCTAAAATATGGATTAGTGCATAGGAAAAAATAATTAATGTATGTGTATACAAATTTTTGATCTAATCAATTCATCAACTATCCATCAGTATTCGGATGTCTGACCTGTTAAAAAAAAATTAAAATATGCCAGCTTTTTCAAGACATTTAAGTCAATGGCATTCACAAAAGTGACTTCTTTGATGTTGATTTTATAAAAACATAAGTTCCTGCAGGGTCATGTGCGAAGAAGAGCAACAAAAATGGTGAAGCATCTATAGAACAATTCTTCTAAGTGGCTGAGGGAACTGAGCTTGTTTAGTCTGGGGCAAGGGAGGTTGAGAGGAGATTTTATTGCTCTTTACAGCTTGAAAGGAGGTGCTGGCAAGGTGGGAGTGGGTCTTTTCTTCCAAGTAACAACTGACAGGATGAGAGGAAATGGCCTGAAGTTGCACCAGGGGAGATGTAAGTTGGAAATTGGGAAAAAGTTCTTCACTGAAAGGGTTATGAAGCATTGGAACAGGCTACAAGGGGAAGCAGTTGAGTATATCCCTGGAGGTAGGTAAAAGGCATGTAGATGTGGCACTTAAAAATATGGTTTTTGTGGTGGAGTTGGCAGTGTTAGGTTTACGGTTACTCAATGATCTTATAGGGCTTTTCCATCCTAAATGATTCTATGATTCTATTTCCAAGGTTCTTTAAAAGTCCAGTACATATTCAATTGCATTATCATGTATACAGTGCTTTTGTTTGTTTGTTTTTTAACTCTACAAATCTGATTTAACAGTTTAACGGTTAATCTTCCGAAGTTACATAAAAAAAACCTTGTCCTAGTCAGAAAAATCTTTGACTTTGTATCATAGAATCATAGAATAGTTAAGGTTGGAAGGGACTTTAAAGACCATTTAGTTCCAACCCTCCTGCCATGGGCAGGGACATCAAACCAGATCAGGTTACTCAAGGCTCCATCCAACTTGGCCTTAAAAGCCTCCAGGCATGGAGCATCCTCAGCTTTCCTTGGCAACCTTGTCCTATCACCACAGGCCTTAATGAATAGTCCCTCTCCAGCTTTCTTGCAGGCTCAGTTCTACTGAAAAAAACACATCACATACCTTATTACTTCTTTTTAAGTATATTTAACTGAAAGTGAAAAAAAGCTGGCCATACTTAGATATTTTATAATTTACTTCTAAAATGTGGTTGAATTCAAAGTATAATATTTGTAGTCTTAAATAATTTTTACACATAGTCATAAACTGATGATTTTTTATCATTGTAAGCCTTATTTTTTTCAGTATAATTTAATGAACATTAAAGTGAAAATTTCAAGATTTCCTTGTTTTTCCTAAATCCTTATCTACTTGGAAGATTAGACAGAAAATATTACCATGGAATAAACTGCTGTATTTCTACTAATTCCAGATTCTACTGGTTATTATAAACTAGTTGAGCATGCAATAAGAGATTTTTAAGAAAGCTTCTTCTGTCACATTCCTACTTTTTTTTTTTAATTAAAAACAAAACCAAAAATCAACAAAACAAAGCCCACAAACTCTTTGAGTTTTACTGCATTAGAACAAACAAACAAGAAAACAAACAAACAAACAAACAAACAAACAAACCTTCCAGCTACCTCAGAGAAACTTTTGTCAATGAGGAAATTAATTTTATGCCTCCTTAACTACTCAGATCTCTCTCTGACAGCTGATAAAGGAGGATGACACAGAGTTTTGTTTCTTCAGCCTTAAACAGACAGAATGTTTAGGCCCTGCTAATGGGATTTTCATAACACTACTTGAGACATCTCCTTTCAAACCTCTCATCTTTCCTTTCTGAATGTAAAATATGTCTTTTACAGAGCTGTTTTTTTCTCTTATACCTCTGACTGTGTCAGTCATCTTCATATTCTTTTATATCTACAATTATCTGTCCCAGGAAAAAAAGACAGTCTGGTTCTTTTAACAAGAAGTCACTTTTAATAAATTTAACAGAGTTCTTCAACAGTGAATGAATCTGTGGTAGAGCACAATCTAGTTAACCCATTTTGCTTTTTTCAAGTTATATTATGAAATCTGACCTGTCAAAGAGAAAATAGAGGATATTTAATTGATTAATAACCAAATATGATGTAGGAAACTAAGAAGTCAGTGCTGATTTTCTGACTTTTATCATATGCTATTCAACACATTTATAAATATGCAAAAAAAACATAAATTGTTAGCTAACTGACTTCTTAAATGAATCAATTTTATTTACAATCACACAAATTGAAGCTAATGGAGGAAATCTAGAAAGATCTCATTATATTAATTGATCAGGAGATACAGAGACAGATGATTTAGAGAAATTATCTTTCTCTTTTCTCTTGTCTGTACACCTCATATTTTTGTTCTTCCCTAATTCACTTTAATACCTCCTTTCATGATGAAGTTTGGAAAGTCTAATTCTTTTCTCTGCCAAGTTCGACACTCTTTTCCCTTCTAACAGGGTTCATTGATATAAAGTTCTATCATTTCCATCTTTCCTTTCTTCATTATCTCCTCATTTCTTTCATTGCTGTAATAATGCCCCATGTCCTGTTTTGTCATTTAAAATCTCATAACAGAAGGGAGGTGAGCACTGTATTTTATTATCTATTTGCAAAGCACCACATAAATTCACAGTGCTACGTGCTCAATATTTAATAAACATGTGATACCATAAAACCTTGCCAAGGTGCTCATTTGGCAGAAAAACTATACTCAGGTCCAGATGGGCTCTGCATTATGAAATCATTCTGGTTTTCAAATTTTTAGAGAAATGCCCAGGCTCTGTTTTTTGACACCCTCTACGGGAACAGTTTTTGGCTTGTATCTCTGTACCCAATACAACAGCTGGTGAAGCAATGGCAGATTAGGTTCTCCTTCTCCATGTGCTTCTGTACCAGTAAGTCAGAAATTCTTCATCGGGTACCTGCAACAAAAAAAATTCAGGTGGGTAATAAAATCTTAACATGCTGTGTACTTTTTTTCTTTTTTTTTTCCAAGCATTAATTCCAGTGAACTTTTCAATAGCCCAAAGGTAACTTATATTGGAGTGCTCTCACTTGAGATTCATTCTTTACTTCCTTTACATAATTAAGGGAGAGAGAGAGGTATCATAAAAAAAGACAGTTCAAATCTTACATAGGCTGGACTGTCCCTTAGAGAGGTCTAGCTGTCTCTTTTACCTGCAGAAGAAAACTAGGGACAACATTTCTAGGTCAGTTAAATGTCTAAATTTGAGTTGGCTGAAAGTCCCTTTGAATGACTACCTTATAGTGAGATACTATAAACACAGCATTTCAATAAAGAGAAAATTTGGGTTTTAATAATTTTATACTTCTATATCAATGTAATTTTTGCAAAATGCAAAACAAACAAACAGATTTTATGTTTTAATATAGAAGTTTGTTTTTCCTGAGATCAGTAAAATACTCTCAAGTTGTGTATACAAACTGCATTCCCCCAGAAAATATAATTCTTGGATGAATAACAAGAACAACTTGCAGAGCTTCAGTAGTAATGACTTTAGATAATTTGCAGAATCAGAATGATTTACTCGGTTCTTTTGTAATTCTATCTGCACAACTCAATGAAAGATGTTGTAACAAAATAAATATGAGATAAGGAAGAAAAAAAACCAAAATTGCTTGAAAAGGCATGTATTAAATTTCAGGAAATAATTGAATATGTAATGTAAAACCTGGATTAAACTGGGGAGAGCCAGAGTTAAAAGAAATTTATTATTTTTGTTCAATGCATTCTGCATGGTATCTTTATACCACACATGTACAGTGATAAAGAGAACAACTTGGTTAACTTATGTGTGTGCACAATTGTCTATGCCTTCCTTGAGTCTCTCCATTGGCATTGGAACATGAGGAGCTAAAGTACCTCTACAGTGCTCTGTAGATGTACCACTGCAGAGGAAAAAAGATATAACTATGACTGCAGCCAAATGTATGGCTTTAAGATGGGTCAGCTCTCTAGTGACAATAGCAATGAGAGTGGGATCAAAAATATTGTAGGTTCACAAGAAAAAATCACTTTTAACATAACAAAAAGTTTAGATATGTGTGAAGTAAAAGCATAACAATGACAGTTATATAAAAATAATAATTTAATAATATAATATAATAATAATATAATAATAAGTAGTAGTAGTAGTAGTAGTTTTATATAGTTTTCCCTAAAAGAATTATCAACCTCATGTAGCAACTGCATAAAACGTAAGTCTTGTAGACATATAGTTAGTGCATGAAAGTACATTTCCATAGTTTCATTCATGATTCTTGGAAGTGAATTAGCTATTTCATTAGGGGTTTTTTATTCTCAAGTTTATTCTTCTTCTTTCCCTATATTATATTCCTGTGGCTTCCTTGTCTAATTCTAAAGAGAGTTTAGGAAATGCAGTATGTGCTTATTTTTTTATGCTACTTCCACTGATTAAATGGTCACTATACTGCTCTCAGAAATAATTACAGTGATATGCCATTGCACAGAACCACACTTTGATTGAAAGGGAGTAATTTAGTGTGTATTTTGTGACAGATTTTTCATGAAAGATAGCGAGAACATCAGTGAGTAAGTAAGAATGAATGATTCAGATTTCATGAAAAAAAGAGCTGAGAGTTCTACTGTGGTCTGAGTAGTACAAGCTCACACTGAGACAACTGTTGGTCTTTCAGCTACAGCCAGCCAACTTGGGAAGGCAGGTTGCATTCAGTAAGTAGACTTGTGAGTCCAAATGTCCTAGCATTTCCTGGAACTGTCCCCCAAATGCATCTCTGAAAAGATGATCTGGTCCTTTAGCATGCTGTGGAAACTGACCCAGGCTATGAGAATACTGAGCATCATGAGTTCTGATAGTACACCAAGCCCTCCAGACTTGATTATGACTTCCTCTCAGGTGAGCTACCAGCTGGAATGATGCTGCCTGGAAATGCAACAATTTCCTAAAAAATCGTGTGGTATATCAGCCTGATAGGACCTGTCTTGACGAATGATGATTTTTATAGTACATTTTGTATGAAGAACTGAAGCAATGTTTACCACATATACCAACAGTTATAGCAAACCTAGACAAAGAATTCCAAGAATTTGGATTCTTTCCTTTAAATACATCTACTAGAAATCAATTGTTTTCATTCCTCTTCTTCTTATGCAGATGATTTGGGAATTCAAATGCAAATACTCCATGATCTGGAAAAATCCTTTTTTGAAGTGGAGTTCTCAAATTTGATGGCAGCCTCTGCATTTGAGAAATCACTTTTGCTCAGGCCTTTGAAGGAATATAAATTTTATGTATCTTAATTCTTAAATCAGTATAACACATAAGACCTGACCTAGTATGAGTAGGCAAGCAGTTGCTGTAACTATATTGCCAGCTTACTTAAAGATTTTATAGAATCATCTGTTATGCACTTCTGCATATGTTCCAGCTTTTTGCAAAGAACATAGAAATGCCCATTTATCATCTTCTTACTATGTATTCATCAAACGTCACCATAAATATTATGATTTTTTTATATTGTAGCTATGAATGTCTATCTTCCCCTTTCAGTTAGTTGGAACTTGCAATTCATAGTGCATTAAAGAAAGCAAAATTACATATTTTGTAATAAAAATTACCCTAATATGGTCTTATCTTTTCTTTATTTTCCTCTCTTTGTCTTCCCTAGTGAAACAGTAAAATCTAAATGGCCATCTGTCTAAATTGCTCTCTTCATATAGGTAGAGCTGATTTATTTACAAGACAAATCTTGGCAAGCATTCTTAGATTTTACCTAGGGTTTCAGGAAAACTGTGAGCTGTTTCATAATTCACAACCATCAAGTGAAAGTACTTTACATTGCTTTGTGTTTCCTGTACAGGGTGTATAAAATATTCAGATGCAACCGTGGGGCTTGAAGAGACAGTTTTGTCACATCATTTTTGGCACTTTCTGTTACACATGGTCACAGCAGATAGTCAACATTTAATTCTCAAATCTGTATTTTGAGAAAAGAGACTTTGAGGCAGTCAAAACCACAAGGAAGAAAGGAGAAAACCAAAATTTTATAATTAAAAAGATCAGTGAAATTAATAATGACTGATTTATAAAGATATCAAATCAATCAAGGATTTTTTTTTCTTTTAACATTATATTGGGTCAGATAGAAAAATGAGCTCCACTGTTTTACAAGAGAGAAAATAATATTAAGAATTGTCCAAAGATACAGAGGGCTATTTTGCACAGAACATTATGACACAAGCTATTAGCCATAACCTGGAGACAATGATACAGAGCCCAAGGCTTATGGGACATTAAAGCAAAATACAGTCAGGAGCATCACCAAGTACTAAAATGTGAGTCCCAGATCCAGGCAGTTGCTTCCATGAGAAAGGACATAAATTCAAAGGAACGTGATTACCCTGGGAGCAGGAGGTGAACTCGGAGCTCAAGAGAGACATCTTACTCCTTTGGGCAAGATGGTAATAACTGTTGTCTCCAGGATGGGCTACTGCTGCTGTCACTGCATGATGCTTCAAACCATTCATTCTTGCCTGCCAGCATCAATCAGTCTGATGTATGCTCGGAGAAAGCAAAAGCCCCTGGTAGTTCACTGCCCTGGGTATATCTTTGCCTAGTCAACCTAACTGAGAGGCATGGCACGGCCCCAGGAATTACCATTTTATTGCACATTAAAGTTTAGTACACTGTGAGACATGGGTAGGTTAAAAGTATGATACCAGGGACAGGGAAGATGCAAAGACAAGCATAAATGGAACTTAAATAACCTATGGAAATTGTGATGCAGTGAGGAAACCCTTACGGCTGAAAGAAAATTAATCAGAGCATAGCAATAAGCAAAGGCTTGTCTGATACTGCAGGACAGATAACAACAGAAATATTCTTTAATTCAGGGTCTAACCAGTAGGCAGAAAGTTAAATACAGGTATTGTATGTTTTAATAAAGTGGGTTAGATCTATTGATCCAGAATAACTTAAGTGTTAATTGTGATGAATAGATATTTTATCTCCATATTTAATGATATATAAGACTCTGTCTGAAGCAATAATTGACCCTTCAGAAATAGGGAGGTATGGTCCCAAAGTTTGTCTGTAGTGACAGAAATAACTAATAATTAAAGAGTTCCCCGTGTACGTACAGGTAACAGTGAAGATTGAAAGGATAGACAACTTTTAATTGAACTTCCCATTAGAGAAAAGTGAGTTTTTCTCAAGAAAAAAGAAGAAAGTTTTTTTAAGCTAAAATAGACTTAAGTCCAGACAGCCATTACTAGTTAGAAAAAAAACTAAATTTAAATTGCTACGTAAAGGTAAATTAAATAAATACTGGGAGAAACCAGGACTTTGGGTAAATTCATTGAATGCATCTGAAGTATCTCCACACAGGAAAATGTATGTTGGCTTCTGGTTCTTGCCCCAGTCTAGTATTTCATTTTATTGTGGTATTAAAAGCACTTAGCACAGTTATATTTAGAACAAGCATTTCTATTTAGAATCTGGAATAATATTTTATTCATAATAATAGATATAAGAAGGGAAGGAGAGTGCTTAGAATTTTTCCCCTCTGAAATGGAAAATGTGGATGGAAAGGGAAAAAAATAGAAGAGTAAGGACAGTATCCTTCACAATAGGTTTATCAGTCGTCTTCAAATTTATTAGCACATAAAATCTAAGTTTCTGAGGTTTATATGCGTATAAATAAATGCATATATAAGTTTTGCTTTTCAAAAGAAAGCTAGTGATGCAGACATACATTGATCTGAGTTATCTAATTGTATAAAATATAAAGAACATGTTTATATAGAAGGAAAGTTAAGTGTGGGGTTTTTCAGTGTATATCAACTCAACTTGTTTTCCATTCTGATAAAGACCCAAGAATTCTTCCTGTTTAGCATCAAGGCAGGTGGCAATAGCAAAGGTAAAGAGAAACAGAAGAAAGCAAAAGATCAGACACCTCCCTCCCCTGTATTTCAGTAATGACTCAGCTGGTTTTTGGAACTAAAGGCACATCAAACCCTGATCTTTCTGCATCTGCAGCTGTAAGATAGACTGTAAAGTCACTTGTGAATTGGAACCTGAGCTCTGAATCTTGAACATTAGCAGGACCACTCTGAACAGACAGAAAAACTTAGAACTCAACAAAATAGAACACAGAAAAATTCAATACTGAAAGAGACACAATTTTAATTTTGGATTCGTAGGCTCAGCTTTTGGTTTGAGGCCAGGAAAATTTCAAGACAAATGGCCAGCACTCAGTGAGTGACTATAATTGAAGTTATCATTCCCTACAGAATGGCTATCTTAAAAGTGTATAGCTGTGTTTTCTTAACTTTTATAGGAATGCTCTTCCAGTTTCAGCATGTCAGCATATCTTCCAAACAGGTACTCTCCACAGAATCATAGAACCATAGAAACATTGAATGGTTTGAGCTGCAAGGGACATTTACAGGTCTCCTAGTACAACACCTCTGCACTGTGAAGGGACATCTTCATCTATATCAGATTACTTGGAGCTCCATCCAACCTGGCCTTGAGTGTTTCCATGGATGGGCCCTCCAGTGCCACCCTGAGAGACCTGTCCCAGTGTTTCACCACCCTCACGGTAAAAAATGTCTTCCTTATATCCAGTCTAAATATACTATCCCTTAGTTTAAAACCATTACTCCTTGTCCTGTCACAACAGCCCTTGCTAAAGATTCTCTCCCCATCTTTCCTATAGGCCCCCTTTAAGTAATAGAAGGCCATTATAACGTCTAACCTTCTCTTCTCCTGACTGAACATGCCCAACTCCCTTAGCCTGTCAGAACGGTGAGGGGGGAATTATATTTTTTCTAACACAGTAGCCTAAGCAGAAAAGAAATACCCTGGTAGCCAGCATTAGTTAGGAAAACTCGGTGATGGTAGAGCAGTGAGAAGAAACTGAATTAATGGTGAGGGGTCTGGAGAACAGGCCTTATGAGGAACGGCTGAGGAGCTGGGGGTGTTTAGCCTGGAGAAGAGGAGGCTGAGGGGAGACCTCATTGCTCTCTCCAACTACCTGAAAGGAGGTTGTGGAGAGGAGGGAGCTGGGCTCTTCTCCCAAGTGACAGGGGACAGGACGAGAGGGAATGGCCTCAAGCTCCACCAGGGGAGGTTCAAGCTTGACATCAGGAAAACGTTTTTCATAGAAAGGGTCACTGGGCACTGGCAGAGGCTGCCCAGGGAGGGGGTTGATTCACCTTCCCGGGAGGGGTTTAAGGTGTGGGTGGACGAGCCACTGAGGGACATAGTTTAGTGTTTGATGGGAATGGTTGGACTCGATGATCCGGTGGGTCTCTTCCAACCTGGTTATTCTATGATTCTATGACTGGTCTTTCAGAGACAGCTGTTTCAGAGAAGTACCTTCAAATGTCTGCATACATGCAAATGATTGAGAACTCACTTGGGTGTCTTAAACAGTAACATTCATAGCATTATTTTGTCTAGAAATAAGTCAGTACACAAAATAACCAAACATTATATAGAATATAGTACAGCATTCTAACATTTTAATGAGAATTAGTGGAACTACACATAATTATTTCACTACAGATTTGATATGGCTTTTCATGTTCCTAACTCTAAAACAGAGTAAAATTCCATAATTTTGTGCTAACATCTTCTGTGTTTGGCATACATGTTTATTCAAATTTGGCCTGATATGCAGCTTTATCATATTGATGTAAATCAAAGAACATTCCAATAGTGATATTGGAGCTACATCACTCCTATTAAAGACCTCTGCAATATATTAATTAAATTCTCTATTGGCTGATGCAGGACAGGCACTTATACAAGTGCAAGATACGTTTTGGTTTTTTGTCTTTTCTTTTCTTTTTGCATGCCTTTTAAAGAGGAAAAAATAGTTTAAGTCCAGGTTCTCATTAGTCTATTTTAACAGGAAGAAGGATTCCAGCATAATATACAGGTACTTTCAAACTCCTGGTACCAGAAGTCAAAGCATTCAGGAGACAGTGGTGATGGAAAATTATATTCCTAATCATATATTCCATTTTCATTTTTCCTTTTCTTTTGTGTCATGAATTGTAAAATATCAGCACTTATTCTTAGGTCACACAAGTCAAGGCTGGCAGACTACTAGAGGTTTCCAGCAGAGATGATGGGTCAATCAGACACCTCTAGTCTCAGCATGAAGCTTCTGCTGCAGCAAAGGTAAAGCAGCCTTGGTCTGGAATTTTCCCAACAAACTAATGTTTTTTATTGGACTGACAAGCTATTATTTTTTTTCTCTGATCATTTAGAAAAAGAAAAAGTATAAGTAATTTTGCCTAATAGGGAACTGTAGAACTGTTAATGTTCCACACTGGTAAAATGTCAGTAACACCTAAGCAAAACTACATATTGCCTGTTTGTAATGAATGACATTTTTTACTAAGAGTCTTTTCTTTCTCTTTCTTAGGCACTGTGCTAATATCTTACATTTGCCCTTGAAAAGTCTGTTTAGGTGCATGTAATTTATTTTCTGTTATATACAACTTAACAAGATGAATCAGAAGATGAAAATACATACCTGCTTCTGCATTTGGCATAGCATTAATGATAAAGTAGAGGAGGTTAATCACAGTCTATGAGATGCAAAACTTTTAGATCTGGGCATTTTTCCAGAGGCATACAGATTTTTTTTATTCCTCTGTAAAAATGCTGCTATGATACCATTGCCCCTAAAAACTTACCTTCCATGTGAAGCAGAATCAAGGAATCGTAGAATGGTTAAGGTTGAAAGAAACATCTAGTGATCCACCTCCCATGCTCAATCAAGGCCACTTAGAGCTACTTGCCCAGGGCCATGTCCAGGCAATTCTTGAATATCTCTGGTGATGGAGACCTGAGTCAATGCTCAATCACTCTCAGAGTTTTCAGATGTTCATGGGAAAGACCCCGTGTTTCAGTTTGTGCCCATTTTTTCTTGTACTGTCACTGGACACCACTGAGTAGACACTGGCTTCATCCTCTATATCAGGAAATGGATAGTGCGTGAAGAGCTGTCTTTGAGGAGTAGCCACGGACAGGTCGAAAGCTTGTGGGTCAGAATAAAAGACTGAGGCAACAAAAGGAACCTTGTGGTTTGTGTATAGTACAGGCCACTTGATCAAGGAGAGCCTACTGGTGAAGTCTTCCTTCAGCTACAGGAGGCTTCAGATTCACAAGCTTTCATCCTGCTGGGTGACTTCAACCACCCTTATGTATGCTGGAAAGGTAGCACTGCAAGCTGTAGGCAATCCAGGAGGCTTCCAGAGTGTATCAAAGATAATTTCTTAACTCAGCTAATGGACATTCCCACCCAAGAGGATGCAATATGCAAGTGAGATCATCAGTGATGTCAAGATTGGAGGTAGCCTGGGCTCCAATGATCACACACTGGTGGAATTCAAGGTCCTGAGGGATATGGGATGCATGAGAACTATAGTCAGGACCCTACATTTCAGGAAAGCAAACTTCCAGCTCTTGAAGGAGTTAATAAGTAGGACCCCCTGGGATCCGGTCCTGAAGGGCAAGGGAGCAGAACAGAGCTGGCAAATATTTAAGGATGCTTTCTGGAAAGTGTAAGAAAGCTCAGTCCCCAGATCTAGGAAATCAGTCAGGGAAGGAAAGAGATCAGTGTGGCTGAGTCAAGACCTGCTGGTCAAACCAAAGAGCAAGAGGGGACTGCACAGGCAGAGCAAGCAGAGATGGGTAACACTGATAAGGATGCTGCCTGGTTATGTGGGCATGGAGTCAGGAAGGTCAAGGCACAGCTGGAGCTGAACTTGGCAAGGAAAGTGTACCTACACAAAAAATTCCAATCAACCAACAGTGAACCAACAAATCAAAAGAAAATATAAGGAAATATAGCTACTCTTCCTTTAAATGAGGATTTTGTTGGTATGCAACATTTATTCTATTTCTGGATAAAGGACAAAACGAAGCATTCACTAGTCTCAAGTGGAGATGTCAAAATCTATCCTCTGAAGACCTTTACCCCTCAAAACCTCCAGACCCTGACCACATGTAAACTCTGAAGAAAATATGTAACTAATTATCAAACTATACTTTTTATTTGTCATTATCATTGCTGAAGAATATTTTAGTGGTACCTTCCTTTTACCAGGCAGACAACAAACAAGGCAAAAGACCTCTGAGAAGCCCATCTCTTCAGGTCGGTATCTGGCAAGAGGGGTGTAGAGGAACATCTAGTATGGCACGAGACCTCTCTACACGCAATCAACTGTTCTTCTCTCATGTGGTTAAGAAATAGTAGATGATATGATGAAAAATCTTCATGAACATTTAGTCTATATTACATTTCATTTTTTACAATACTACTTTTCTTAAGAACATCTAGGATGAAATTAGACAAAATAAGGACGCTAACAGTTATATAAGCTAACAGACTTAATTAATGAATTAATTTATCCCAAACCAACATCTACTGAAAACTTTTTACAGCTACTGACAACTCAGGGACATAAATGGACATATGGATTGAACCACATTTTTCTCTTCAAACAACTGTGTGTCTTCCACGGCATACTGTGTGCACCTTTAGATGCTGATAAAAATCTATCATAAATATTTCACACATGCATTATATTTATAATTATAAATATATATTTTAAATATATATTTGTAGACATTTGAGGAAGAATATGTACAAGAGAACAGTATAATAGAGTGACAATCTGATTTTTTAAAAATTTGCACTGTTTGTATGAACATTAAAAACGTATGTTGTGGATTACACGTATATTTTTAAATATATTTTTTCGTGATTATCATAAAGAAGTTGGAGAACTACACATTTCCTATGACAATGTCATTTTTGAGAAATATTATCTAAAAGCATCTTTAAAAACAGGTATAAAAAATCTTAAAATATGACAATATAAAGGAAGTATTTAAATTAACTCTAAAAATTGAACACTATGATGATGGAGTAATACAGATGACTGTATAAAGGATAATATTTTTTTCAGGCTCTATTTTCAATGGCTTCATTTTGTTTATTCAATTTCTAATTAAAAATCTTTGTCTCAATCTCCACTATTTACATAGTCTCCATATTTTTCCTATGCTGCTTTTCCTACCACTTAACTAAACAGTGTTATGTTAAAAGCCCTATAATTTCTCCATGGAGTTCTATACTCTTACATGTTCTCTCTAACATTTTTCTGTGGCAATGTAAGTACTTTTCCTTAAAGGGAGTATAATCACTTTTTCTTAAAAAGCACATGATAATTTGCATTTAAGTTTGGTTATAAAACAAAATGGCTTTGATTAATTATTCAGGGCCAGTAGTGGTTTTTTTCAGATGATCATCTACCTCATGGTGGTTGTGCAACCCAGGCTTGACATTTTTCCATATCCTTGGAAGATCTTCTGTGTCTTGTCCATGTTTTTGTGTTTACTCAAACATCAGAAAGCTTCTGCTGATGAGTGTGGGATATTTAAAATTAGCCTTAAAGGGTTGCCTTTTACATTCTCTCCAGTGTAGAAAGAGAAGCACTGGGGAAAAAATTTTCTTAACTAGCTGAGATATGACAGCAGGTATTGTGATGGCTATTGTGCTCTTTGGCAGACAATTAAAACAATTAAAATAATATCATATTATACATGCTGGAAACATTTAGATATGCTTCCTCAAAAGCAGGAGAAAAATCAGAGGTAGATCTGTGTTCTGCTGTCTGCCTTTCAGAAAGGTCACTGAATCAGGGCAATCTGAAATGCCCTATCCAGGCTGTTGCCTGTATAATTCACCTGTTTGTTTCCTATATTTTTCTATTTGCAGAAATAGCAAAAACATCATAATTGTTTATGCCTTTCAAAGGTCATCACGTGTACCTGTGTTTTTGATTGATATATACATACTAAAAGTGTTCTAACAACACTTTTCTATTTAAAAACATTTTTATTTATTTTAAAAAGTCAATAAAACAACAATGGAGCAGACATCCAAGCAGTTAGCAAGCATATATAAGAAAGGAAATTGTAAAATAAATTCTGGTTGGTCTGATGATTCTGTGATTGTTCTGGAACTCGTGACTCACAGATGTACTGAATACTCTTTTTGGGAGCCTTATCTTCAGTCTTCTCTGAATGCAAAGTTGCATACCTTATGTTGTAGTATTTTCTGTAAGTTTATTCTGCATAGCATGCTTCTCCTGGGGTTTCCTCAGGAATAGAGTCAAGAAATGGTAAGGTACAGATTACAAAGTTTGTCTTTGACAAAGTCCAGCTCTTAATCATGAAGCTGCTAACTGTATTTAAAAAATATAATTATTTAACACAGATAAAAATGTTTTACGAGGAAAAGAGCAAATGTCAAATGAATCCGCACAGAGCTATCAGGTGAGGAGAGATGAACCTGATCTGCATTCTTCAAAACTAGCCTAATCATGGTTTTGATTTCAGCTGCTAATTTTGTGTAATGATACTTACTCCATAAAACAGTTTCACACAAATTCAACCAGCAGGAATAATCGTAATTCTGAATAACTTCAGATCTTTTTCTTCAACTGATATCTATGATAGCAGCTTAACCTTACAAGCTGAAATTGAACAATCCTCTTTCAGACACTTCTCAGCTGCTATAACTGTACAACATTCTTCTTTGCATCTCAGTAGATTAAGTTAACCACTATCTATCCTCTTATCTATGGGGTTTAGCTTATGTTGTTAAAAGACAAATTATGATCACTTCCTCTGGTGTTTTTTGTCAAATCTTCTTTGCCAGTTTGAGATTCCAGTAGCAAAGACAGAGACTAACATGATTTTCAAGATGAGATTGCTAAGAAGTTCTTTGATACAAAAGTTATCTGCTTTGAAAGCAAGAGAATTTCACGTTCACAAATGAGCATTTGCTGTAGTGGTAGCTCTGTCTTCCTCTGTCTTTAATTTTGTGATTAATTTACTTAATGACCTTGTCCCCCTGATGCACCTTTTAAGGACAGTTATGAAATTGCTTCTATATAGTTAGGAGTCCTAAGTGATATTTGGAGCAACAAAGCAATAGATAGAAAACACTCATGTGAGAAATCTCCGTAAGTCTACTCAAGTCGACAAGGATTACGATTCAGGATAAAAAAGCCCCAAACACATTTTAAGAAATTACTGAAACATTTTTAGGACTTGTTGATAGCTTGTTCAAGTCAGATCCTAGGGTGATGTAAAGTGCAGAAGTGCTGGTTTATGTAGTCCTTATTACAGATTTTAGAATCTTAAAACACATAAACACATTCAGAGAGGAGGTGTGCTGGTACTTAGAGCTATTCTGTAAAGAAATACATTTTTTTTCAGATGAAAAAGCACCTACAACTCATTATGAAGTGGCTCTTTAAGCAGTAATAATGCTCATTAGTGCTGCTGCTTTGACTCAAAGTCTACTGAAGGAGGCGGAAAGTTTCCAATGCCCTACAATGTGTTTTGGTTCAAATGAGAACACTTCAAAGAACAGACTTGTAGTTGAACATTCAATGAAGTTCTACATTTCTTTCTTGCTATGGGAAAAAAAAACAACACCCTTTTAGAAAAGTTCTGTGTGCTTAGATAAATTTTGGTTATCCTCAGAGGCTGCTGATCATTCAGATATAATGAATAAGATTTGTACTATTCAGTCATATTAACATTGTGGCAGCACCTGAGTACAGTCAGTGTTGATAAGAAAATCTCTCCAGAAGTCCAGGCAGCTAGTATCTGCTTAGCTTGTTCTGCTGTAGCTGTAACAGAACTTCCAAACTGCACAAGACCAACACTGTATAACAGATTCTTAAATCTGACAGCAGCTTCTGATGGGGAACTCCAGAGGGACAAGAACTCGTTTTATGATGATTTGGCACTTATTGCTTCCTCCACTCAAGTGTTTCCAGACAAGCATGTCCAGAAAAACTTACCCTTTGAGGAAGAAGTGTTTACTTCTTCCCCTTCTCCTTGTCAGATGTTAGTAATACATGACTGGGAAAAGTGGAGTACATGAACAGAGCAAGTATAGAACGATAGCTTCTGGCACTGCAGTGTGGAAGTATTTTCTGAGTCATACAGAGTTTCACCTCTTTTTCTTGTTTTTGGTCTTTGATGGACCTCCTTTCATATTTCTAATCACTTTTTGAATCCGTTTGTATCTTTAGCCTCACAACATCCCGTGGCAATGGGTTCTACAATTTCATTATGCACTGTGTAAAAAAGCACTTCCCTTTGTTTGTTGAAAATTTTCAAGATGATAATTTAATTTAGTGCCCCTTGTTCTTGTTTTACAAAAATAGTGCCTAATTGCTCCCTAGCCTCCTTATTTATGGCTTTTATAATTTTATACATCAAGACCATATCCTTGTGGGTACTTTTCCTCTAAGGTAAAGATTCCTAATCTAATATCCCCTTCTACGGAAGTACTTCTAGCTTTGATTATTCCCCTGCCTGTCTGTCTCATCTTAGTTTTCATATGCACTTTAGTGGATGGGGGCACTAGAGTTGCAAGTAATAGCAAGCACATGGTCAGCTTTTAGTATTCTGAATATCAAAAATAAGTTAAACAGCTAAGTTGTACATCTGTAATACAAATATATTATTGTTTTTTGCTATAGTTTTGAAACTGTTCTGCCAGTTTTCTATCTTAGATTCTTTTAGGCTCACTTTAACACAAATATGAGGCACACCAACCTAGAAATCTCTACTGCCTGCCAGAGTCCTTGGTCTGAAGAACTCCCATGGTATTAGCCATTATAAAAAATGGAAAAAAATGTCAGATATATATCAATGTATTTTATTCTGATAGTCACAGTGTTTCAGGGTAGTCCATCAGGCAATTCACTTGTAAAATCTTATCTTCAATAAAAGGAGAAAATAAGGAAATGCTAAATTAGCAGGCTAATTTAATGGAAAATTATTATTTTACAGTTTGCTGTTGCCACGGTATTCAATGACTCCTCTCTTTTAGTTTAAATTTGGTCTTCACAGTAGACCATCAACATTTTAGTTGAGTTAGTTTAGCTTAGTGAGTTTTAAAGAAGGGATCTGGACTTAAAAGGGTGTTCTATCTGAAACTTCTGTTACTGTCTGAATTTCTGTCATGCATTGTCCCCTCATGATGGCTGATTTTTTTTTCTCAAAAGTATAGAAGAAAATCTACTTAAATGCAACAAAGATAAATCCCAAGATAATAAACTAGCATCTCTGTGGTCTATGTTCACATATATTTGTCAGCATTTGTCATTTCTGAGTGATATTTGAGTGACTCCAGGTGGAATGCATTGAAGGGCCCAAAGGAACAGTTCTTTCCTAACAACAGTTCTGTTGGATAACAGTGCTACCCAGGATCCAAGACAGACACTTAGAAGAAACAGAACAAGAAGTTGCTCCAGTGAAATTTCAGAGAATAGGAAATGTAAATTCACCTGATTATTATCTGAAAAGTATATTAATAGAATATCCTGATGAAGCCAGGATATAGAAATGCATTATTTCCTTAACTAAAGACCAAAGCCATTTAACTATTTGCATTGGAAGCTTTGTGTGTTTCTACAGAAATACAGGAAAAGCTGCAACTTTGTGAAATGTCCTAGTGATCTTCTGGAACAAATGGACAGTATTCCCAGGTATTCTCTGAGTCTCTTCTAAAGATATTCCACTACAAACCTGTGAAACAGATTAAGAAATATTTCATAATTTGTGAGGCTGCCAACCATTACAGAAACTTTGAGTCATTTTATGAAACCTTTAATTGATTAAAAATGTCTGTTATTTAAGCTATGAGATCCAAAGCCTCCTTCAGATTTTTCTTGTAAATACTATTAGAGATGTCAGACATAGAGTATTATAAGCATAATATTTACCAGAAGACTTCTGTAATTTAATTATAGGAAATGCCATCATATATCTGAGTACAGTCAGTGGACTTCTGCTATGAATTATAATGTCAACTGCACTGTATCTAACTATTATCATTATTTTACTGTCTTGTTTTTAATTACTCCTTTTATGGAAGCTCAAGTCCTTTTGCTCAATAAAACTATTTCACATTTTGTCCTTGGCAACATCAGTTTAAAAGAAATGAATACTTCCTATCTGTCTTGTTAAGGGAGATGACCTGTCCAACCCCTCAACAGAAGGTTTGGATTCCCATTAAAAGTTTTCAGTTCTCTCCTTCCCTTTCAGCTACAGTGTGTGCTGTATCTTTTGTAGATACTTTTTGAAAAAATAAATGACCCAGTCAGGAGCAAAGAAGGTTTTACCCCAAAACTTTGAATTTGTTACTGAGTGACAGTGTTAGATCAATATTTGCATCATATAAGGTGAACTGGTGGACAAAAAGTGAAGGTAAAAAAATGAAGAATGGTTACTACTCCTTCAACAAAAGCTAACCTTTAGGTCCCAGAACTTTTAGTTAATATGTAGCAACAGACAGAAAAACAGTGTGTTCTGTGATAATCTTTCAAGACGAGTGCTGATACTAGTTTTCGGGAATTAAAAAGAAATATAAAGGCATGATATTTTTGTTAAGCAGAATGCTTGACCTCTTCGATAGAACTAATACTGGTTAGCAGTGAAATTGTTGGTTAAGGCACAGTAATAATAGAAGTGCGATAATGTAATAAATATTTAAATTTGTCAAAAATGGTTTGTGTGGTCAATGAGAATTACACTCTAATATAATAGCCAGTATTACTAACCGATGTTAAGTAATTATACATTACCTGAAACAGACTAAAAGGCACATTGGAGACAGCTCTCCCCCTGGAATACATTTCTTCAAGTCTTTATGAAGACAGGTAGGATGAGCAATTCATGTGATGTTAGCAGTCGTGCATGTTAATTCTGCCTCCTGATTTTGCTTAAGGAAACAATTTCTTTCAACAACTTCAGCATAACTGATTAAGAATTTAAAGAAATCAAAGTAAGAACTGTTATGTAATACATGTGAAGTGAGTCTAGTTTAATCTGGTGGGTAAAGACAGTCACCACCTTTTATGAAAACAGCAGTTCTGGCTTGAAACAGCAGTTCTGGCTTCAGAGTACAGGAAGCTGATGACAAACTGATGTCAAAGGAACAGAAAATTATGATTAGAAAAATAATTTAACAAATATCATTTTAATTTGAAGTTAAAATACAATAATAGTGATGTCAAAAGAAAGGAAAACTACAATTGGGCAAAACCAGAAATTAACAAATAATATGCAAACTTCCATTGTATTATTGTAGCAGGAGAATGAATTCATATTATTCAAGCAGCCTCACAAGTAGATCTAGAAAAGACACTTTTAAACAAATGTAACATTTTTATTGTCCTAAAACAGGCTGCCCAGGGAGGTGGTTGAGTCACCTTCTCTGGAGGGGTTTAAGGGACGGGTGGACGAGGTGCTAAGGGACATGGTTTAGTGTTTGATAGGAATGGTTGGACTCGATGATCTGGTGGGTCTCTTCCAACCTGCTGATTCTATGATTCTATGATTAAAAGAATCTGAAAGCTTTGCTATATCACTTTGGATGAGCATTCTGAGGCCTAGAAGGGTGGGAAGAATGCTGAATTTTCACAAGACCAGTGTCAGAAACAGGAGCCAATTTTATCCACTCTGTTTAGGATAGCTGCACTATTTTTGCATCAGAGATAAATATTTTTTATGTTTGCATTTATTATTTTCCTAACAACTCGGTTTCACATCACTCTGCCTGAAGTTTAAAGCAAAGACTTTGTTCAAGAAGAGCCAGATTTTCTGAAGTAAACCTTCTGGTGAAAGTTCACTCTAAAGCCTGACTTTACTTCTTTCTTTGCCTTAAACATTTTGTCTGAAGGAAGTTGTGGAGAGGAGGGAGCTGGGCTCTTCTCCCAAGTGACAGGGGACAGGACGAGAGGGAATGGCCTCAAGCTCCACCAGGGGAGGTTCAGGCTGGACATTAGGAAAACATTTTTCACAGAAAGGGTCATTGGGCACTGGCAGAGGCTGCCCAGGGAGGGGGTTGAGTCACCTTCCCTGGAGGGGTTTAAGGGATGGGTGGATGAGGTGCTGAGGAACATGGTTTAGTGTTTGATGGGAATGGTTGGACTCGATGGTCCGATGGGTCTCTTCCAACCTGGTGATTCTATGATTCTATGATCTTGGGCATGAAAATATTTTTGCTGTGTAATAACGGAAAGACCTACATTACAAAGGATTATAGCTATAGAAGTTGATAGATACTGATGGTAGAATTGATATTCTGAAGTATTTTAACTGCTAGTTCTTCCTTTAAGGTGGTGAAAAGAACCTCTTTGTAGAAGGAAGAAAAAAATCTTTCATTGTTTAGATCTTAGGTGTGAGAAGCACTCTGAATATATAAAGGCTTATCATGAAAAACAGTGACAGGAAATTTCTGCTGAATTCCAGTGACTGCAGTTTTCAACTTTGTGCTTTATAAATATTTATCTGACTCTTTAAGTTCCTGCCATTTATGAAATTCTTGCGAATTTTCCTGTCATGGTATTTCACTATTCAGCCTTTGTTAACATGTCCTCTGAATCTTTTAGCCTTCAGATAAATAAAGTGAGTTTACTGCTTCAATACTAACTACATTCACACGCTTAAGAAGTTAAAAATAGAAACATTTTCACATATCTCTCCTTCTTAACATTCAAGAAAATCAACATTTAAATACTGTTCAGTCTGTGACCCAAAGTAGCTAAAGTAGGAAGCCTTAAGAATTTCTATAGTGCCAACTGCACATACACATTGCCAAAGGAGAATATTTCCTTCCTTTGAAGATATCCTGAAGAGATAAAAGGAAATACTACATTTAAGTTTTCACTCTTTAAAACATAACTTTAAAAAATAAATTTACTTTATTTTCTCTTGATAATATTTTTCACTCTGTTCAAAAAATGAAAAATAGTAAAATGTTCTTATCAATGGAGTAAGAACTACCCAAAATCCTTAATACAACTAAACAGTTAAAATATGATACTTTGAAGAGATACAAGTCTTCCATTAAATCTCTTATCTCAATTTAATGAAATATTTGTCTTGACAAAACAAATTTTAAACTCTGACAACATAAAAATAATCAGTATGTCATTTCTGTATTTATTCTTATATATTGTAATTAGTTGAGAAAAAAACCCACATTTGAGACAAATGGAACAATAAAAGAAAGACTTTTGTACATAGCTTTTCTGCCAGTTTAGAATAAAATTAGCACAGCATGTATGACTTGAATTAGAAGTTTTGGTGCAAGCTTAACTGTATGCTAAGATTTCTGCCTTTCCTTTTGTTATTAGATATCAAATTATCTATAGTACTTATGAATTAAATTAATGGTACATATAAGTTAAAATTTTCACCTTATGAAAAGGAATGGAGTTTGCTTGGCCACTGGTTTCTACCTAATTTTATCACACTAATGCTCATCTTAAAGTCATTTGATGAATATTCAGGATGAGCTACGAGTTATTGGATTTTCACAGTGCTTTCATTATTCTCAGTGCCTTGGTCAAAGAATGAGACATGAAGAAATGCAGTGTAGCTATAAATGACTACTAAAAAGAATGCACTGCTAATTAACAAGCTAGACAACAATTATTAGGAATTAGACATCTTTCCATCTTCACTAGATTAAAAAGAACTTCAGAATATTCCAGGTAACGCTTTCTCTGCCATTAAATTATTCTTAGGTCTATCAAGGAAATATTTTTTTAAAAAGATAACATCAAGCATCTATGATATCATTTGGCTCTACAAAAAAGTAACATTGAAGCATATATTTATAAAACTTTTGTTAAAGCATGAATATATGAAAATACAGTTATACAATATACAAACTTCAAATCTACAAATCTACAAATCTATTTCTCCAATCTTAGGCTTATCTCAGGGGATGCCTTGGGAACAACTTGAATGAGTTGTTCTTTTAACACAGCTGAGTAAATACAGTGCAAGATTGTCAACCAATGTTTGATTGAATTTGCTTTGACAATACGTGCAGGCCTTTGGTGATCTTTCTGCAGGAATGTTTGAGGGATTGAGTTTTAGTGGCAAAAGCATTAGCGGAAAGTAAATTTCAAAGATGCAAGCGAATATTTGCAAAGCCGGAGTTTTAGACAAATAGTTGAAAACAACTTTCTGCATTCATCTAAGGGGGAGGCTGAGAAGCTGGGGAAGAAATTATGCAGCTAAAACTTCAGAAATAAATAACCACTAAGTTATTTTCTTAGATGCTCATTACAAATGGTCCATGAAAATGCAAGTTGCAGAGAACCATGCAAAATAAACAAAACAAAAAGCATAGCCTGAAAATAGATCATTTGAATGTTTCTAAATGTATTCAAGGATATTCTGGTTTGCTTGCTTATTTGTATGTTGGAATCTATTCCACATGCAGACAATAGGCTAAATTTGTTGGATAAATCTATTGTTGCAAATTATTAACTAACCCATAATCAATAATGCATTTTGTGTTGGATTTGCTTAGACAGATGTCACTGTTACTAAAAGTAATGTCTCATAATGAATTACTACAATGTGCAACTTCATGAATAGTTGGCTGAACAAAGGTTTGTACTGGGAACATAGTTAATATTTGACACCGTTAATTCCAAACTACATTTATCATTTACTAGAAATAATATGATCCCATTGCTTCAGCAAGTCTATAAGCGTTCTTGAAGTGCAGAAAGGAAAAACTCAAATTAATTATCACAAAAATACATCAAAAATTAATAATTATGTATTGAAACACTTCAGTACACTCTTGTGGAGTTCTAGCAGTATTCTTAACTGCAACTGCATATTTACATACCTCAAGTAACAGAAACATCAAAAAAAAAGAATTATCAGAATATATTATTTATTACTAGTTGGCCTTATAGCTGAGAAATACATCTTCTAAGCAATATAATTTGGATGATATACTGTGTTAATATATCTTAAGAGCCATGCTGGCTTGATGATGTCTACAGGCTAGTGACTGGCTATCTAGTGGCAAGAGAAATCAGTTTTGCCACTTCCAATCTGTTGCTTTGGCAGGTTATGCAAAGAGAATAGTTTATAAAAATAAAATAAATATGAACTTTCATTTTGAAAATTATACCTATATTTTATACATGCATGTTGTGAGAGAGAGAGCTATTTCTGGGAAGTTGTGAAACACCTAAGAAATGTGCTGTATCTTTTGAAAAATCTTCTCTCAACCCTTTTTGACTATCTGTTTAGAGTTAGTTTCCATTACAAAATACCTTCTCTTTAAATCCCTCAGCCCTTCTGGGCATTTGGACTTGTGCAAATCATTAGACACCGTCCTGCACAACATTCTTGTCTCTAAATTGGGGAGATATGATTTTAATGGACAGATCTCTTGGTGGAAAAGGAATTGGCTGGGTTGTCACACTGCAAGTGTTGTGGTCAATGGCTCAATGTCCAAGGAGAGACTGGTGAAAGTTTTGTTCCTAGGGAGTTGGTATGGGAATTGAAGGTGTTTACCATCTTTGTCACAGACATGGAGAGTAGGATTGAGGGCACCCTTAGCAAGTTTACTGATGACACCAAGCTGTGTGGAGCAGTTGACACATTGGAGGGAAGGGCTGCCATCCAAGAGGGAACTTGACAAACTTAAGAGAGAGGTCTCATAAAGATCAACAAGGCCAAGTGCAAGATCCTGCACCTGATTCAGTACAATCTGAGGCACAAATACAGGCTGGGCAGAGAATGGATTGAGAGCAGCGCTCAAGAGAAGGACTTGGGGCTGCTAGTGGAAAAAAGAAGCATGATTTTGTGGATAAAGTATAAAACTGTTAGGAGAGAGATCAACATCTATTTGTAAGGAAAGCCACTTGGGTAACATTTCTATAAAAGTCTACTGATTTTTAATATCTGAGTTCAAACCTCAAGGGGTGTGTTGCTACGAATAGCTCCCTGGTGAAAACTGAAGGGCTTCTGGGAAAAGAATGATCTACCAGTAACCACTAAAATATAGAACTGTATATTCATTTCAAGGTCTTATTCCTGCTTTTTGTTCCTTCTTTTTTTTTCCCCCCATTTTTTTACTGCAATACAAAACAGTTTTTAGGGGGAAAACTGCATTTATTAATGATTTGAAACAAAATTTAATGAAAGCAAGTGCAAAACCTAAGCTGACTTTACTTCTAGGGCTCTGTAGTTGTAGCCAGATCTGGGACATTCTTCAAAAGCTGTGCCTGTCAAATTATATTAATCAGATTAAATTATGCTTCATGAATATGTAATTTGTTTGTTCATTATCCTGGGCTACTCTTCCACTTATAAATAAAGATACAGTTTTATTGCAACCACAGATAAATATTAGAGATATAATTTAAATAGTTTTATTAGTAACATTGTACCTAAAATCTCTCCAGAAATATGTACATTTTTATACTAATATTTTCTTGCATGCATTTATTTTTTCTTCTGTGTTCATTTTGGGATATGCCTCAAACATGTTAGATATTGTTCTGGTTTGAGTGAAGTAGAATCAATTTTCTGATTCCACTAACTTTTCAGCAGTCATTTAAGTAACTTCATTTTTTGAAAGTCAACTACATGTTTTTCAGACAGTATTTCTCTCTAGAAGTGATAGCGTGGGGACTTGGTATGTAGAAACAACATTGCTTATGCTTATTCCTGTACAAATGAAGTCCACCCTTGAGCTGCTTGAATGCCACAAGTGAAAGAGGAGAAGATGAGTAATAACTACAGGGAGCAGTGGACAAGACATGACTCAAAACTTGCCAAGGGAGTTATCATACTCACTATAAAACTAAGGAATAATGAGGGTCAAGGTCTCTTCTTTGGTGGCCAGTATCCAGGTGGACCTTGTCTATCTTTTTGCCTTGATCCTGGATGTATATTTTGCCGAATCCAGCTCCTGAGTCCAGCTCCTTCCTGCCACTAACTCCAGCCCAAGATCTTTTTCCCATGCCTGCTCTGCCAAATCTATCATGATGCAATCACTGGGGGAAGGAGAACAATCTCATATATTTATGCATTTCTTATTATTTTATTGTTAATAATATTTTCATTATTATTTTTGTTTCATTAAAGCTGATTTAGCTCTAGTTTCATACCCACAAGTCTCTTGTTTTCTTGTTTCCCTTTTCCCTTTCCCTGTAGTGGGGGAAGGGAATTGAATCACTCAACTGCTCACTGTTAGCTGCCAGTCAAGCTGGGATGGGGCTAAACCATGACAGATATACAAGCAAAATACTTTATCTATATCAGAGATATCTATATCAGAGAAAGGTAAACATACAGTTGGAAACATGCACTGGTTTTTTTATATTATGGCTTTTTCATCTAGTACTTTCACATCCAAAGATGCAGGTGCTGTAGCCCATGAATGTTCCTAACATGACAATTTCTACTGCTATCGTCACAGAAGACTAAATGTTTAGCTCTTAAGATAAAAAACATTGTTTCAGGTCTTTTGATTTACTGTCTGCAATTTACCAAGTTGATCTTTATTTTTGGGTCATTCATGTGAAGGGGTTAAAGTTCTAGTACTAAAATAATTAAACTCAAATGATGTCTTAAAATGCTTTTTGGGTTTAGACTCCCAAAACCCAAGAAGTAAATGATTAAAGATACCTGTGGAGTTTTGAATGCTGGAATGAAGGCTATGTCTAGTATATGCTTTAGCAGTAGTTAAAGATTCAACAACTACTAAAGAGCCCAAAGTTTAAGCTTGCCTATGCTGCATTTCATTTCCAAATCAAATGGGGTGACTGTCAATGTCTCATAGACTGATCATGCTGACAAAAATCACCTTCCTTCTTATGTTCAGCAATCATGCACAGATAAACTCTGCTTGGGAAACCCACAAACTCACTGGATGTTTAGGTTTGCCGTCCTTCTCCAGATGAACTTCACAGCTTGTGTAAACCACCTGAGAGCTACTGCTGGCATTAGAGGAAGAATAGAGTCCAGGAACATTGTGCCCTACCACAGATTGGCCTGCAGAATCAGAGAACAAGCAAGTAGGAGCGCAGGAATATCACGCTCTTGTTACAGAGCTCCCAGCTGCTGGAGATGAGGCATATGGCAGCACTTTGCAATTATTTGTATTTCTTTAGTATCTAAAGACTCCAGCTGGGATCAATGCACCACTGTGTGATCTCTTACAGTTTAAAAGAAGGGCCCTATTCCAAAAAAATTAGGGTCTGAAGATACAAGGAAGAGAGATGAAAAGAATCGTTTTCAAGAAGAGAAAGGAAAGACATAGTTGATATAAATTATGCCCATCTTAGGTTTCAAAAAATAGTTTTAGGGACTTTAAAAAAATAATTATTTGGGGGATGAAAGACAGAGAGAGATATGCAGACAGAAACATCTAGATGGGAAGAACAAAAGAAAAGGAAAAAGACATTGAAGCAGGATACAAAGGAAATTAAGAGAGAGGATAAAAGGAAAGAGAAGACAGAAAGGAAAGTGGATAAAAGAGAGTTCACAGCCCTTGAGAAACAGTGAAATTTGATAGTACCCACTTTTTGGCTCACCTTTAACAAAGTAGCTAATTCTCATCACTGAATGTAGTAAATGTGTCTACAAATACCTAAACCAAGTTTTTGGGTCCATGTGCTTTATCTTGTTGGATGACGTTACTAGACAGTACAACATAATTTTCAATACCAGTTATTATATTAGTGCATCTTTCAGGATGAAAACTATGATATGCCTACAATCACTTGAAGTCTGGAAAACCAGGAACAATCAAGGAAATAAAATTAGATTGCTCTCTTCAAGCAACTTCTTTTTGTTACATATTGTGTAATCATTAACTTAGCTAACTTAGTAGCTTCTCCATAATTTTCTTTTTATTTTGAATGAAAATTGTTATTATTTACCTTTTCATTATTAAAAAGAGCCTTAAATAAGTGTTTCATGCTCAAACAATATTATTATCCTTTCTTTATCTATAGCATTCCTCTAATTCTTTTAGAAACCAGAATACAGTCTTCCTTCATTCCTCCTTAATGAAACTCCTGTGTGATGGAAAGTAAACTTAGTCTCATAAGTGACAAAACAGTGACTTCAGTGAAGCTGCAATAAGATCAGAATTTATTATCAGGCGGGATCTAAATAACGGGACTTATCCCACTCAGTTACACCCATAAAGGGACTACTTAATTCCTCAGTGTTTAAGAAGCAGTTTGCAATTCCCAGAAGCTTAGACACACACAACACATAATTACTACACAACCTTTTTTACAATTCAGGTAAATCATTACAAAAAAATTGATTGTTTGAAAGGTATGTCTATATGACTTTTTCAGAAAAGTTCTAATATGTTAGTTACAATACCAATTTTTTTTTAAAAAAGTGATTATTTCATGTTATAAGAAAGGACAAAGTCCACAATGGTGTTCTAGGTGCATTATTTATATGCACTGTAAAAACTGCCTAAGAGAAATTTAGCCAGGAATTCAGGAAACAGTTCTCTAGAATATATAGCATATATTTTACTCCACTGAAATTTAGACTTCATTGGAGTTTCTTGCTCCAATATGAATAAAAGAAAATATAGCAGGTGATATGTGAGAGCATCATACACAAGACTGTCCAAAGTCCCAAGGAATTGGACTTGATCCAGGACTTAACTGGACAGATTCTTCTCTAGCCCATCATTCTCACTTACCTCATACACTACGGCAGCGCACACCTTCCTGCAACCTGCTAGCCACTTAGACTACAGAAAACTATATTTTTCTCAGCAATCTTAAAGAAAGCAATGGTATCACATTGGTGACCTAGTATTCTTTGTATATTAAAGTATGTACACAGAGAATAGTATTTTGTGGTTTACTTTGATCTTATATATTTGGATAATTTTTATGTGATTAGCAGGAGAAGAAGAGCGCCTAGAGGCATATTGAACAGTGGCTGTATTACTTTATAGATTTACATTAAACATGCACGTAAAGATTTCCTGTAATTTCTCAAGGCTATCCTGGTTCAGTTCAAATTCTCATTTCTGCATATTTTTATTGACAATACTGTAAGATGCTAAAAACACAAAGCTTTTCTGTTCTCTATTATTCCTTCTGTTCCTACTCTTTATTCCCACCTCAGGTCAGAGGTTCAGATTGAGGCGTCAATCATAGCTCAACAATGAAAAGTGATGTCACGAGGAAGGTTTATTTTTTCAGGTGAGAGAAGGCAGCCAAAGCATATTCATTTTTTCATAAACAAACCTGGGTTTTATACAAATATCCTTTGCAATATAGAATAACAGAAATGAAATGCAGTCAATGTATACTGTGACCACAAGTAGATTTTTTTCTTAAAGAAAAGCTTTTCAAAGCTGTACTGCAAGAAGACAGTGATCTTAAAGGTTACTCAAATGGAAACAGAAAAATTAAGGGTGGCATGGCATCTCAATGGCACGCGAAACAAAGGCACTTGAAAGTTCCTTTTCTTTGCTTATTTCCACTTTAATCCTTTTATTATTTTGTTTAACTTCTTTCTTTTTTTTTTCCTTTTTAAATAATACATGTCTTGTATCAATGGAAAACTGAAAAAATAACTGAATCATGACATTTACAATTGACAAAAAAATGAAAACGTACAAATTTAAAAGTTTGTTGTTGGTGGTGGTTTTTTCTTACTATGTTGTGATTCTTTGTTAATAGCTGGTTAATTTAACTGCCAGAAGACACAACAATTAGTATGCATCTGAGACTTAGAAGTATACAAGTGAAATCAGAAAGAGTGAAACATAGAATTATCCATTTGTTGCAGAAGAAAAAATAAGTAGAAACACCTGCTTAAAAAACAAAACCAAAACCAGACCAAGTGTCTCCTGTGTAGTAATAGAAATTATTATATTTAAATGGTCATAAATTTGGTTTATATTTTTCATTCGAGGAATCACTTTTAAAATAAGGCATGCATTTCTACCTGTCCTAGCTTTACTAATGTCTTACATTTAGTATCTCAAATGTTTTATAATATATTTAGAAAGATCAGTATTTGGATGTATGTTTCATATATTTTTACAAATAATATCATGATGGTTTTTAATTTTAAAACATATTCTCCAAGAAAACCACTGAAATGTATTTTCCTCTTACAAAAATCTGTAGGTTTTACTTTTATACTTATAAATTTGGATATCAAAACATTTATAAAAATGAAATCCCAGACCTACTAAAATTGCTGACAAATTTCACTCATTTCCCTGGTGCAATTATGACCTAATTGATAGTAGTCTATGACTTGGTTGAATTGCTCAAAGAATTATCTAGTCATGTTCCTTTTACAAGGAGGGTTGTTAAAAAAGTAGTTTAGAATTAATAATAATTAACTGAAAATCCTGTCCTGGAAAAAAAAAAATATTTTTAAAACAAAAGTAAAGCAACTATTGCTAAATATTTTAAAGGACACATAATTAATTTCAGATGAATAAATTAATTATAGACATATTTAATTTTTCTGAGTTACCATAAGATCTAATTATAACAATAAGACTAATTCACTGTACATCTGCTTACAATGCAGCAAAGATTTTACGTGTGAGCTCAGTCTCCCACAGAAAACTAACTATGAGGTTGGATTTGATTTTTTTCCTAACTGAAGTAATAGACTACTCCATCTTTTTCTCTCAGAAGTGCCAGAACAAACAGCTCAGTCTAGCATCAGCGTTACAACAGTAACTTAATTAATTTGCAATTAATAATGTCTTACTTCAAGTTGAGGGCTCGCTGAATTTGTTCCTGAAGCTATTAGAGTCCCATGTACAGTAGCAGTAAGTGTATGTCAAGTGTAACAGTAACAAAGTAGTGGAACTTTTGGAATCCTAATTATTCCCAAGAGACTCATTCAGCACAAAACTCATTATCAGCAATATTTTGGACTAAACCATGTCCTTGTTACAGTAGAATAGGGAAAGAATAACAGAAGATGACTTTTAACTTTATGCAGACTAGAAAGATAATGGACTAAGAAAACAAGCTCTGTTTTTCCTTCATGTTATATAGATGGGAAGACTGAGAAAAATAAGAATGAAGAAATCTTAATTTCCTCATGTCTCTGCTCACAAGTTAGTGTTACTGCCACGGATAATCTTTTAAACAAGACAGACTCTCACAGAACTCTGACAAATCAACTCATTAAAAAATCAAATGGAAAAATATTAGCAGTACATTTTTTTCTTTTTGTTTTTTATTTTCTTCTGTACTCTGTTGGGGACCCAGCAATCACGTGCAATGTGGAATAAGATTTATGGAAGGACTAGAAATCATTCTCCAGTTCCAAGGGGGTTCTAGGTGGAGAACTAGAATGCAGATGTAAAGCAGAGTAAGCAAGCTTTCAGGGTTTTTCTGTTTGTTGTTGCATTATTATCTAGGAAAAAAAAGTAATTTATCTAGAAAGAAAGTAATTTATTTTGAAAAAAAATCCTAACATGTGCAATATCATTCAGTGCTGAATGTAAATCTCTGTTTTATATATGTTGTGACAAAAATATTTTGTAACTTAGCCCTTATATATGCAACTAGCAAAGATGGTGACAGCAATTTGAATGAATAGAGCAAAATAAGGTTTTAAGAAATGTGAGAAAATTGAAAAAAAATAAGTCAAGATTTCAGGATTGCCAGCAGGGAGAACAATGAAGAAACCTTGAAACAGCAGGCAGGGAGGACAGTGTGACCTTATCAAGAAAGGACAACTCTCTATGAAAAATCAATACTATTGTCATCTCTGGAACAATGAATTTTTCACATTTTCCATTTGCTTTCACAAATCTTCAAATTGCATAAAGTGGATAATGAGAACTGAGCTGCATTCCCAGAGAAAGGAGGATGCTTTAAAAATGTGTTGGAAAGAGCTGAGCCAGTTGGAAAGCAGGCGTACACCACACTTTGCCATTAGTGGTCAATATCGTAATATTGTACACATGTAAAACATACACAAACAGTCTAGCAAACTCACAGTCATAGAATCATAGAATCACCAGGTTGGAAAAGACCCACAGGATCATCGAGTCCAACCATTTCCATCAATCACTAAACCATGCCCCTCAGCACCTCGTCCACCCGTCCCTTAAACACTCAACCCTTTCCCTGGGCAGCCTGTTCCATTGCCAATGACCCTTTCAGTGTTTGGGTTGGAAGGGACCTTAAAGATCATTTAGTCCCAACCCCCCTGCCATGGGCAGGGACATGTCCCACATGCATAGATAATCCAAAGAAAATGCCAAGGCACGATCGTTGATGGAGATGGTATCATTTGGAGAAAACACTACATGCAATGCAACAACTACGGTCACCTTATGTTCAGAAAACCGAAGTTGAACTTGACCTCAAGCACAAAATCTCAGATGAGCTTGGAGTTATTGTAAATATATGACAAATGATGCATGGTTTGATTCTGTTCTAATATGGTTTTTCAATTCCCGGAAAAAATTTCCACTATTTCAGTTTCAATAATTAGAGGCCTAGTTTTCAGTGATGACAGAAAATTGTAACCAATATTTGACTGTTCTTCCTGTCTTGGTCTACTCATCTGAAAGAAAAGGATCACAAATATTCTTCTAAAAGTCCAGCCTCTTTTGCTCAAGATTGCATAAATTCAAGTGTCCAGAGTCTTCAAACTCCGTTCCTTTAAAATTTGTTTCTTTTTAAGATTAATGAAAATGCATAACTAATAGATAAATGTAGTAATCTTTGCTGTAATTCTGGAAATGTCACTAAATAAGATTGTATTTGTTTATATGCATTTTAGGTGAACATTAACATTTTAATCTGAGCTATTCATTTTTTTCTTAGGCTATCTCTGACCTTCACTTTGAAGCAAGAGTTATTTATAAATGGTCCTGTGTTTTAATCAATAATGTGACAGAAATTCCTGCCTCTAGAAACAAACACTATATTATCCTTCCTAGTCTTTTTCCCCCTCTAGACAGCTGATATTCCATTTGGAAAGTGGAAAATAAAAAGTTTCAGTTCAGTCATAATTTTCTTATGTGTATAAAATCTTCTGGATAAAATAAACACAAACTGGTTGCAGCTTGGCAAAGCAATTGCTTCAGATTCAGTCTACCTGAAAGATCCCCTTACAGTTTTTTCACCCGATGGAGTCCTAACCTCACTGTTTTTTTGATATTTATATTTTACATGGTGTTCTTTATGTGTTGCACTAAGAGAACCTTCCGAACTTTCCCTTCCACAAGTAAAATACTTCATGACAATATGGAGAGTTTGGAGAAACACACAGTTGAAATATTTGTTGAGAATCTCTTCATAAGGTAAGTGTATTTTACTTTCTGTGTGGACAGATAAACTGAGTCTGGGAGAAGAGATGTCTATAGCTGTGTAAGTTGTTTCTTTTTTGTAGAACTTAAGTTTTCCAGCTGGAAATTTGAAAAGATAATTTTTTGTTTGCTTTCTAGAGATCAATTTCTGTATAAGACATGAAAACAAGGGCTAGAGGACAGGTCACATACTAGCTCCTTAGATCATTCAGTAACCAGCTCCACACTGACCCTAAACCACAAGAAATACAGGAACCTAAGGCACTCATCTCTTTCATTGACTACTCAGCAGAAGGACTAGTAGAAGAGATGAATGGCTGAATGCTTCAGCACTTCCTCAATGCCCACTTATTCCTTAGTGAGAAGGACCAGGGAGGTTCTTCTCCCTCTGTACTCGGCACTGGTGAGAACGTACCTCGAATCCTGTGTTCAGTTCTGGGCCCCTCACCACAAGAAGGATGTTGAGGCTCTGGAGAGAGTACAGAGAAGAGCAACAAAGCTGGTGAAGGGGCTGGAGAACAGGCCTTATGAGGAGCGGCTGAGAGAGCTGGGGGTGTTTAGCCTGGAGAAGAGGAGGCTGAGGGGAGACCTCATTGCTCTCTACAACTACCTGAAAGGAGGTTGTGGAGAGGAGGGTGCTGGCCTCTTCTCCTAAGTGACAAGGGACAGGACGAGAGGGAATGGCCTCAAGCTCCACCAGGGGAGGTTTAGGCTGGACATTAGGAAAAAATTTTTCACAGAAAGGGTCATTGGGCACTGGCAGAGGCTGCCCAGGGAGGGGGTTGAGTCACCTTCCCTGGAGGGGTTTAAGGCACGGGTGGACGAGGTGCTCAGGGACATGGT